>NC_018392.1:1322792-1483364 GCF_000208865.1 Neospora caninum Liverpool
TCCAGCGCGTCTCCACCTCCCTGTGTGCTGGTGTGTCTGTACACCAAACATATGTTTGTGCATGCGCGCACATCTGCATGCTCTGACAATTACGATGCACATGTCGGACTCTGCTTAGAAAGAGAGGAGACTGTGCACAGGCTTACGCACAGGCACATCCCGCGAGCCACTTCCGCGGGACGTGTCCACATGTTCGTATATACATATACATATATATGTATATATATACATATATATACATATATATACATATATATACATATATATACACATACATATATATACATATACATATATAGACATATATATATATATATATATTCGCAAGTATGTTTATGGAGATGAGAGGGCATTTCCTTTTGAGAGGTGCGGGTTTGTTTTTTCAGCAAGACTTGAACGAAGTGACTGACATGGAGACTTGTCCCCCGGGATCCTGGGGCCGGAGGTTGACTCCTTGGAGCGCGGCGCTGTTCCGCAGTTTCCCGAAATTCATTCGCCGAGAGCTTTTGCAAGTCGACATGGGCGAGGTGAGTTCGAAGCAAAGAAAGGATTCTTGTCAGCAAGTTGTTCATCTGGCGACTGTTGCAGCCACAGTGTGTGAGCCTGGTAGACTCGGTTCATACGTAGACGCGTTGACCTGTAGAGCCACGCAGAAGTAGACGAATCTAAAGATATTCAGATGTAGGGTACGTTTTTACGACCTTGCTTGTGTAAGTTGGAGGGTGTATTCGCACACCGTGGACGTGCCTGGGCATTGGGCGTTCAGTGTTTCGCGCGCTGTCGTCCCATACGAGGGAGAGCACACGTGGCGGATGTGAGTTGTGAACGCGCGCGACGAGCATTGCCGTCCACGCATCTCCACACCTGTTCAAGGGAGACGAGAAACAGAGACACATAGAGAAAGAAAGACAGAGAAAGAGACCGAGATATGGAATGGAGTGGAGAGATAGGGACAGAACAGGATACACAGACAAGCGGAGGTAGAGACGGAGACCATGCGTGTGCATGGGCCCACACGCCTTTATGTCGATGTGTCTAGATGCGTGTCCATGTGTGGCGAAGATGTGCGTTTGGTTTTTAAAACCGTTGAGTTTGTTCGCTCTGTCGCTGTTTGGTTTAGATCCGCTTTGAGCGCCTGGAAACGGAAGAGCTTTTAGCGCAGATGGTGAAGGAGGAACTGGAGTATCGAAAGTCTGTCGGTCGTTACTGCGGAAAATTCCAGGCCGTCACACACTTTTTCGGCTACCAGGGACGCTCGTCGATGCCCTCGCAGTTTGATGCCAACCTCGCGTTCGCCTACGGGTAGGAAGCGTGAAGACACTTTTTCCCGTTCAGACGCCTCAAACAGACACCAGTCGCCTTTTTCCCTGGACTTCTCGTCTGAGGCTGGCAGAGAGAGGGAGACAGAGAGCACGCCCTGCCGCTCGCCTTCTACAGTGCTGGGATCCATATATATATATATAATTTCCCCGATGCCGCGTTTTCACGATGCGCCTTTCCGTCCTTCACAAACAAATATAGGTTTATGCAAGTAAATGTGTACAAATCGATATATAAGCATACATATAGACATATATTTAGGAAGGTGTACCTAAATGTGAAGACATCTATATATATATATATATATATATAATAGTGTGAGCATCTCCTTAGCAGGATAGATGCAGAACGGTAGACATGTATGTCTGTGTCGACTGCGGTTGCAGGCATTTGGCGTCGATTTTGGTTGAGTCCGGAGTGACGGGGCACTGCTGCAGCATTCGCGGCTTGTGCGGGCCGGTGAAGGATTGGCGTTTGGGGAGCATTCCGTTTGTGACGCTGATGAAGTTGGTTCCGACGCCTCAAGACAACCCCGCATTTGCTGCTCGCGGACCAGGCAACGACGCCGCCCTCGTGAACACCGCCAAGGACATTCGCCAGCAGCGCTCCGTCATGACGGACTTGCCCATCATCCCGAGCGCTGAGGTCAACCTCGACGGAAAGGCCTACAGGTGGGGCGGAGAAGAAGGGAATGGAGAGAGCCGGAGGAGCGAAGAGCATTTTCGGCGAGGCAGAGAGACCGCAGCCCCGCCGCAGGAGAGGGGACACACACGGGAGACGACACGGATTTCACCTGTGTGAGTGAAGCGTTTTTGAGTCTCTGGTTTCTCTCGGTTTTTTCCTGGCGTTCTGCGCAGGTGGATGAAGACGGCCGCCGAGCAATGGGCGCTGGAAGACCGTTTCTGCAACCCCGGCCCCATTCAGTTCACCGGTACGTTTTCGCGTTTTCCACTCGTCGAAAACACCTGCGTGTGTGTGTGTGTGTGTGTCGCCTTGTTCGGTGTCCCCTTGCTCCGTGAAGGCCTGAATGCAGGGGAAAGCATCTCGGTTCTATGTCGTCGACGTTTTTCGCGTCTTTTCTCTCTTCTCGTTCCGTTCTTTTTCGTCTCTCTTCTCGTCCTGGTCTCTCCACGCTGCTGTGTGTGTCTCGTCTTCACCTTTCGTGTTCCTCGCCGTTCTCGGCCATCCGCCCCTCTCTCTGTTTGCCGTCTCTCGGCGCGCGGCTTCGACTTGTCTTTCTTCAGGTCCAGCTGCGCAGTTCTTCAACCGTGAGCTCTTTGAAGAGCAAGCAGAGTACTACGACATGGTGTGTCGCGTGGAGCGATACACGAACATCTTGAAGCAAACGTGCACGTTTGGCGTCTCCGACAGTTTCCTCAAGAACGCGTACGTCTCTCTCACGGGTCTCCTCATGCTCGCGTTTCACCCCGACGAGTTGACGGCGAAACTCCCAGCCCTCTCGACTGGCGACTTCGACGCAGACGGCAACGAGAGCGGCGCGCAGCCGACTGGCGGTCTCTTCGCCAGGGGCGCCGACGAGCTCAACGTGAGCGTCTCCCGGTTCTCGAAAAGAGAGGATTTTTAAGCCCGAAAACACTTAAAGACGCGCGGAGAGTCGGAGACGCAAAGGCTACACACGCGACGCGGCACTCGATTGCGACGTCGCGCCCTGCAAAGGGATACAGACAGCCAAGGAGAGAAAGAGACAGCCAAGGAGAGAAAGAGACAGAAAGGGACGAGGTTGGGGCAGCCTTGGAGGGCGTGTGGGGGGGGCGTGTGTGGCGGTTGATACCCACGGTGCGCAGGAGTTCTGCGGGCGCGGAAGATGTGTGCTTTGTTGGCGTCGCGATTCGCGTGGAGAAGCGCCTTAGGCAGACGGCGTGTGACGGCGAACACGAGGGCGGCAGTTGCGAGGCCACGCGACGGTCTTCTCGCTCGAAAATGGCAGCGGGTGCGGCGCGCGCTCACAGGTGTGCAGGCAGTGTTCTGGGAACAGCCGACGCGAGCGAGAAAGAGGCAGAGAGAGCCTGGCGCGAGACCAGAGCGGCGCTTGGTTGCGAGGACACGGACGCGACAAGGTTCCGGCCGCCACTCTGCTGAAAAAAAGACGACAGACGTTCCGACTGTCCACCCACACTCGAAAACCAGTCAACGTGGTTTGCGGTTTTGAGCTGGACGCGCCGACGATGGGCACGTACTCCGTGAATCGTCGAAACGCATGCAGGTCCGGAAAGAGAGCGCATGGGAGACACGGGGCGAGCGGAGAAGCTGGATCCTGTTGTTGAAGCGTTCGCCAGCGACAACAGACAGGTGACCGGCGCAGTGGAAGGTTGAACAGAGACGAGCTCGGAGGCATCAGGAATCGGACAGTTAGGTGGAGAGACCCTAAGACTGCTCTGCGTCTTCCCGGTTTCGGCTCTTTCTCGAGAGTCCCCCGTCGCGTTTCCTGCCATCCTTTTTCGCCAGCATTCGCCGTGTGTCTCTGTTCCCCGATTTGCCTTTTGTTCTACTCCTGTAGACATGGGAATTCAGGAGTTCTGCTAGCCTGTGCCGTCCCGTCTCCCTGCCGAGTGTTTTCACGTGTTCAAGTCTCTGCCTTCGAGGATACAGAGTGAAAGGCTGTGAAGGCGCTTGCATGCAGAGCGCGTAGATGTTCTGGATGCGGAAACGAGACACTGCGTTCTTGACCCGAGTGGCGTCTGGGCGGCTGTC
The DNA here is from genome assembly GCF_000208865.1 of Neospora caninum Liverpool. Taxonomy (NCBI): domain Eukaryota; phylum Apicomplexa; class Conoidasida; order Eucoccidiorida; family Sarcocystidae; genus Neospora; species Neospora caninum. The sequence goes on from NC_018392.1 coordinate 1,326,825, forward strand.
GGGGAAAACCCGAGCCTGTCTTCGCTGTCGCCATGGAGAGCACGAGGACGAAAGTCGGAATGTGTGCATATGCAGCCTGTGTACTTTTCGCGTTGGGAAAAAAGGCCGAGCGACGCGCCGTGCACCCATAACGTGGAGAGAAATGCGTTTTCGGTTGTGTAGGGTGTGTAGGTGTACAGCGTCGTTTTCCCCCAGGGAACTCGCTTCATGGCCACGTTTTTTTCCCTGTGAACATCTTCGGTCATCCGTTGCCTTTCCGTGCTTGTGTCTTTGCCCGTTTTCGCACTTTTGGCTATTTCTGTGGCAAGATTCCAACCGGCCTTGCGTCCGCATAGACAAGGGGGAATCTTTGCTCGATCCGAGAACGACCTCGCAAAAAACGGGATGCGCCGTCAGTCCGTGCGGCCAGCATAGACAGCAGAGATGTCACTGTGCCTTCGACGTCCGAGCGCGCACGACACGATGCAAAACGTTCTTCGTGGACAACAGATGCACGCGTCGCTAACCCCGAGCATTAAATGCCCACGTAACCACAACGTTCTCGTCCGCCACAGACAACGATACAGGATTCTATAGAAGTATACATATACATACATATATACATATATACAGATTTGGTCCGGCCAGTAGTTATTTACATGAATGGAGATTGATGCTCGGCACCATCCGTGTCTCTGGGTGCTTCTGTCCGATGGTTTGCCGCTGAGGAACGGCGCCAGAAAACCTGCTTGCCTCGCGGTCGTGGACGGGCTCTACGCAACAACTGGAGTCCTGGCTAGAAACCCAGATGTCGACATGTCTTGACGGCAGACTGTAAACGTCTTGCACACCACGAGCGTAGGGGGGGGGGTTTGTCGCACTATGTTGGCTTTGGGCACCTGAGTTGAAAAGGGGATGTGGTTTACACCTCCATTCCTTGCATCTCTGTTCAAACGAAAACATCATAATGGCTCTTGTAGGGGCATCACGCCCTCGCCTCTTTTATGTACATTTCGAATATATAGGCTGAGCAGGACGTGTCTCAGCCATCTGTGCCGTCCGCGTTTTGGCAGTCGCAGCGCGTCACAAAGCAAGGACTGCGAGGGATTCGGTGGCAGATTCTTGATTGCGTTTTCTGGGAACAAGTGCGCTTGTCCAAAACAGAGTTCTGCAGCTGCGCTCGCTCTCGACCGCGGCAATGGCCCTCCGCCTCTCTCGCGTTTCGTTTCGACGTGGTGTGTCAGCGGTTCAGCACTCTCGCAGAGACAGCACACAGGTGCGCGAAAAAAATTTGCAGCTTTCACCGTGCTCAAGATTGCGGATTCCTTCACGCATACGACGTGCGAGGGTGTTCGCCTCTCCAGCGAACACGCCTGCACTCTAAACACAGACTGACGAAGACAGATACGAAAACCGGTCGTCCCTGCTGTCTAGGGCTGTCCATCTGTTCACCTCGGTGGGGCAGCAGAGAGAGAGTGTCTGTCTCTCAATAACTAGCGGAGCGTTCGTACGATAATTATATCAGCGCAATACCAGTTAAGGTGTGTAGCATTTCCTCGCGGGAGCGAGGGCTTTCCCGACAAAATGCGTCTTTTGTTTGGCGCGTCAGTCGTGCAGGACAGCTGCAGCAGTTACGGATTAGCCCGTCGCCACAGAATGCCGTTTTCGCCCGACAGGAGAGGCGAGCGGCTACACCGACGCGCAGCTCGTCTCGCTTCTTTTCTAGTGAGGAAATGTTGACATTTGCCACGGTACCTCTCCCGCGGTCTTGTCCCCGTCGTCTGTTTTACCCCGATCTGACGGCTGAAAAGAGCCGCTGCGTGCAAGAACACGAACTCGCGTGAACAGGCGAAAACCGAATCCTTGGGCAAGACCGACAGAAGTCTGGACAAAGGATAAAACGTGGAAACCGCCTCTCAACCACCGAAACTCGCGGGGGAGTCAACCGGTGCACCGCACTGGGGACACGAAGGTCAGCTGTACGTACACGCCAGTGCGCAACTCGAGGATTTCCCGGCGTGTTTGCTGCATTTTTTCGCGGAGACCCAGTCGGGCTTCCGCGGAGCTACCGCCCCCCTGAAATGTCTCGATCTTTTCCCTTCTGCGGAGAAAGGCTTTTTCACTGTCGATACGCGACGTTCTCCGCCACATGTCACAGTTTTCACACGCTGACGGAAGGACGCCCGCGACCGTACACACCTGAGGCTCGTTGGCCTCTCAAACACCCTCGTGGCTGTTGTCCCTCCCGAAGCGGCTCCCGTCCGGGGTTTCGGCTGCTGCGTGTTTTTGCGCAGCCCTCTGCGCAAGTCCGGGGAGCTGGGCTGAAAACAACGATGTTGATAGCGATCACTGAACACCACGACTGTGCACGGCGGAAGCGGTTCACGGGCGTCCAGTTTCCGAGGCGCGTCGCCCGATCCCCTTCGACAGCACAAAGAGATCCCGGCATGTCACGGAAACCTCTGGAGATCTTTCGGGCCTCTTTCGACATGACGCGACGCCAGAGGGAAGGCTCCGAGGCCACGCTTTCTTTCGGGAGAATCTAGAAACCACGCGACCACAAGACAAATCAACGTCCGCAACGGACCCACACAGACGATACCCTTCCTTCTCATATGAGTACGGGGGACGTCTCCCTCGGCCTTCGTCCGCGTTTTTCCCTCTCTAGACAATCCCTACCGGACACCAACCGCCCGACTCTCTCTGCTGCATCGCCTTCCGGCGTCCCGCAGCGCAAGCACACATGCAACCCTACGCAGCTAAATATGTAGAGTGCGAACGCACCCACGTGCAGTTTCCCTGCGTTCGTCCTCGATCACCAACGCCCGCTCCACTCTGAGGTTGGACGAAACAAAAAACCTGGATTTGGCTGACGAGGGCGGCGTTAGGCGACCAATGCACTGTCTTCTCGAGGCTCCGCACCTCGCCTGAAAAGCCGTCCCTCTTCTTTTTGCGCCCGTCCCCTTCACTGCATGCGGTCGTGCCGACCTCGTGCAGCTTGGCACGAACCGAAAACCGGGTTCGCACTCCTCCACTGGAAATCCCAGTCGTAGACCTACGCACACGGCCAGGCGCGATCTGGCCATGCATGCACGTGGAAACGGCGTGGACTCATGCCTGTTACAAAAACCACCATCATCGCGGCAAGACAGCAGGCACAGTCCGCGAGCACTCTCGCCCCGATCGCAGCACCGCATGCATCGAAAGAGAGTACCAAAGAGAGAAAAGGCCAAAGAGACAGGCCTCGCGAACGCTGCGTTTTTCTTCTTTTGCAGCCGCCGCCACCCTCACACGCCGCCAGAGATGGGCAGAGCCCCCAAAGGGACGGTTCCGGTTTGGGCGTTTCCATCCCAAACCAGAAATGCCTGACATAGCGGCCTTTCCGAGTGCGTGCGCGAGCGCAGGTCTTGAACGAAGCGACAAGGCGAAGCTTAGAACCCCGACGGAAACGCACAAGAGCGAGGAGACACCGGAAAGGGAGACTCCGGGGGGACGCAGTGAGCTAACTAGATACAAGGAAGTCGGGCGCCTTCACGTCGCGGGTCTTCCACAGGGCGAAGAGCCGCTGCAGAGCCTCGCTTCCTCGAAGATCTTCAACCGTCGTGGCAGACTGAAGGGCGCGGATCATCGTCTCCTGCCAAGCCGCAAATCCCCGAGACTTCGAGGCAGCTAAAACCACGCAAACACGGGAGAAGACACATGCACAAATATGAGAGACATCCATACCCGTGCGTACATGCAGACGTATTTACGCATGTATATCTACATACATATGCATGCACATCTCTCCCTTTCTCTATCTCCTTCTCTCTATATATATACATAGGAATGTATGTAGTTCTATGCGGATTCGATCCTTCTGCGGTCGCTCTCTGGCGATAGAAATGTATGTGCTTTTCTACGCCATAGATCTGGAGAAACAGGGATTGTTGGCCCCAGCCGCCGGGTTTTTTTCCTCCACTGCAACGCTTTACAGCCGCAGCCAGCCGCGGAGCCTCTGAAACAGCAGCCACGCTATCTCCATCTCTACGTGCAAACGCTGTCGAGAAGCATCGAAGATGCCAAGCGACGTCCCTATAGCCTCTTTTTTCAACAGTGTTCGGGGCCAGTCGATCCCGCCGAGTCGTCAGTTCTAACGATTCGGTGTTTCGCGGGTTGTCGCGTGTACCTGTTGGCGTCGCGGTTCTCTCCTCTCTGTCTCTCGCAGCGTCTTTTCGTTCGGCGCGTCCTCGCACAGAGGAGGCGCTTTCTCTCTCTTCTGCGTCTCGGTTCGTATCCCTGGCCTCCGGGGTCAGGCGCGTCTCCGCCCTGCGAAAATGGGCCACCGCCCCAGCCTCACTCCACTGCCTCGCCTCGTCGATCGCACTCTGCGGCTCCATGCTTGCCTCGCTATCGAGACGTCCGCACGTCGCCTGTCGATGTGCAGATCGCCCCGGACAGGGCATTTTCTTCGAGGCGAGAAAGGTGCGCAGCGCGGCGCGCAGACGCGCCTCGTGACCCGCCTGATCGGCTTTGCCGTCCGACGCCTCCTCTTTGACCGCATCTGGCGACGCTACCAGCCTCCCCACGATCCCCACCTCGCGGTCGCGGCGCCGCTGGAGTGTCTGCAGACCAGAAGAAGGCGAGGCGTCAAACGAAGACGCTCGATCGTCGAGGCGAGAATTCTCTCTCCGCGCTTCTGGCCACCCAGGCCGCCCCGCCCCGTGCCCGTGCTGGAGCTGGAGAGCGCGCAGAACCGCCGCTGCACCAGCAGACGGCAAGGCCGCAGCCGCTCGTTCCCGCTGGTGTGCGCGCCCCAACTGCTCAGGTGTCTCCGCACGCACACGCGTTTTGTCTCCGCGGTCGGCGCGGCGCTCGCCCGTGACGGCCCGGCGCCACACGAGAAGGCCGCGAACGAGTTTCGTGAGGTGGTGAAAGATCTCCATGGGCGACGAGGAGGCCGAGCGCGGCAGCAGGAGCAGGATTTCTCGGAAGAGCGAGGCGAACGCCACCGTCGAGGGCTCGTCGGTCGACTGGACAGATCGGAGGAAAAGGAGACTGTCCTGCAAAAGCGGAATGCTCTGTTGACAAAACTGGATCTGTCGCTCGCCGAAACCGAGACACTCCATGCGACTCGGCGAGCCGCAGAGCTGCAGAAAGTCCGACAGCACCGCCGCGATCACCTGGAGGGTCGCGACACTCACCGGGTCCCCTTCCTCCAAACCGCCCGTCTCTTCGCGGTCTCGCTTTCGGTCGTCTCGCTCTCCGTCGCGATCGGCGTCCACGCGTCTCGCCCCTCGCCTGCGCTCGCCCTCGGGCTCCACCTCTTCAGGCGCTCGGTGCGCGTCCGGGTGTCTCCGAAGGCCCGCGGAGACGGGTAGGCCTTCGCACGGCTCGCAGGGGTACGGGCTCCGGAGGCGAGCGTGCTTCGCTCGCCCCAGGGAGGAAACGCACGCCTCCGACGCGTGCTTGGCTTGCTTGAACGCGCAGCCGCGCTGGAGTAGATACACCTCCTGCTGTCTTTTCAACTCTTCCAAACAGAGCCGGAGTCGCCGGATGCGCTCCTCTGTTGTCACGTTCGGTCCCCAGCCCAAGCCGTCTTCGTCTTCCTCGGGGTGCTTCGCACTTGGAGACTTGTCAAAAGCTGGACAATCCCCGCGCACGACCACGGAAGACTTCGCCGCGCTCACACGCCCTCCCGCGACGCCGCAACTCGCCGGCGAACACGACGAAGAGGTACGGAGTTCGGACGCAAGAAGGGACACTCCCGCAGAAGGACCCGGAAAGTCGCCGAGAGCGAGAGACGAGGACGAGATACCTGTCCTGAGGGAGGCCCGCGACGCGAGAACCGGCGACGACGCGAGATGCGATGCGGGCTGGTCACGTTGTGGGCGTGCCGTCTTCGAGTTCGGCAAAGACGTCGGCAGCGCAGGCTCGCCTGCCTCGGTGGCCTCCACCCCACCAACGCGCGGTTTCTGTGAGCCGTTGGACGGGCTCCTCTCAGAGCCCTCGGCGCCGTGCCGAACGCCCCCCGGTCTTCCCTCAGCGGCACTCTTTCGAGCGTCTACAGACAGACCGAGGTCGTTTCCGTCTTCGCCGATTTCCAGTGTCTCTTCCTGGGGCTGTCTCTCCGGTCGTTTCGTCTCCCCGCGCTCCGACATCGCCGCCGCGCGGCTTTCGACCCGCAGACTCCTCCGCAGGCCGCACGCAGCCTGCTGCTCTGTCCCCGGAGACAGTTGCTGCCTGGGGCGCGCTGCGAGTCGCGGCTGCCGGGGCCGGACGACTTTCTTCTTCTTTGGAGGGCGTCCGCGTCTCCGCTTCGCGATTTGCGCACCTGCCATCGAGACAGCACACACAGGTCACACAGGTTTGGTCTGTCGCCTTCGAGGCGTGGTTCCCGAGAGCGGCGCGGCGCACGCGATGCCCAGAGAGCGTCTGGGACCTCGACTCGGAGGACACTCTCCTGAGGGAAGACGTTTTTGCTGTGTCTGCGATTGAGAGATCCAACGCGCGGCGACACCCGCGACTCTCGCGCTTACCTTCTGGACGGGAGCCCGCGGACCCCGAAGGCTCGTCCGCCTCCCCTTTGTCCCAGTCGTCGCTCTCCTGTTGGACTCCAGAGATTTCACACGAAGCTGCGCCATCGTCATTGGGACGGACCCACCCAGAGGACGGCCGAAGAGAAGAAAGCGAAGATTTCCCGCCGTCTGCATCTTCCGCACGCGTTTCGACACTCAACAAACTGCAGGTGCTGTCGCTTGTCCACGACACAGGCTCGGCTCGACCGCAAACAGAAGACGCGAAAGAGAGAGGAGACGGGACAGACGACGAGGCAGAAGAGACCGGCGGACGGGGAGAAGACGCCGGTTTGCGCTCGGACTCCGCTTTCTCGTTCATTTGCTTGGCCATCAGCGCGAGGCGGCGGGCAGTCGAGAATCCGTACTTATCAACAGAGAACGTCTTCTTAGCAGGCTGGCCTTCTCGGAGGAAGCGGAAGATCCACTTCCTCTGCGCCGCATCCCATTCGATCCCGTCTTCCTCCGAGACAACGGAGGCAGAAAGCAGAGGAACTCCCCTGGCCGTGCCTCCCCTACACCCGCCGGTCTTCTCACCTGGCGGGGAGGAAGAGCAACCGGAGGAAGGAGACGAAAGAGAAGGAGAGCAAACGGCAGGAGAGGAAAGCGAGGGACATGGCGAGGAAGGGTGAGAGAAGGGAGATGCCGACGGCGACGTCAGTCTTCCTCCGCTGTTCTCGTCTTGCGCGCCTTTGTCGTCCGCATATGGGAAGGCCATCCGGTTGTCGTCGGGCTGGTCAGCAGCTGTACAGAGAGCTGGGGAGACGACGCGTCCGTTCGGCTGTCTTCCGTCATCTGCCTGCTTAGCCTCAGTTTTTCCATTCTCGCCCCCATGGCCCCGCTCCTCTCTGTCTTCTGGAGTCGCTACGCTGGATCGCTTCCCTTCCTTCTCTCCGCTGGCGTTCTTCGCCACCCTCTTGTCTTCCGCCTCGTCGTCTTCGTTTGGCGAGCTGTCCTGTGCCTCATCCTCATTCTCTTCCGAGCTCCGGTGGATGTGGTACTCGAGGGCGAGCCTTCGGGCCTCACTGACGCCATACTTGGCGACGGAAAAGCTAACGATCTTCTTCCTTTTCTTTGCGTCTTCCGCGCCCGCGTCGACGGGCCAGTCACAGATCCACTCGTGTCTCGTGGAGCTGTACGAGACGCCCTTGAGTGGGGGAAACTGCCTAGCCTCCGCTGACCACTGCTCCGCCTGTTCCGCGCTGACGACGTCTCGGCCAGTTCGTTCGTCCGATTCTTTGGCGGGCTTTTGGAGGGAAAATGTCGACGAGACGGAGGAAGACGGAGAAGGCGTCTCCGGCTGTTTGTCCGGGATGGCACACCCGGAGAAAAAAAGACCGAGGGGTTCGCCGACAGCGCAGCAAGAGGGAGACGCCGGTGACGCACGAACCCCCTCTCTCCCGCCTGAGCGCAGTCCGCTCAGTTCTCCGCTTCTTTTTCTGTGCGTGTCTTCTCTCCCTTGGTGCCCGCTCTCTTGTCCCGGGTCTCGTGTTGCACGAACCGAGACAGGAAACGGCCGCCGGCCGTCACCGGCAGCGAAGGAGTCTCGGAGTGCAGCGGATGGCGAGCCTTCAGCTTTTCCCTCCGTTTTTTCGCTGGCCGCAGCGCCTGCTTCTTGCTCTGTAGAGGACGCGAGGGAAACGGGAAGAGAAGACTCCCGGCGAGCTTCGCGGCCGCGCTTGTTTTCCCCGGTTGCTCCCGGTGTCTTCGGATCGGCGCGTGGTGCCTTCGGGTGTACATACACCTCGGCGAATCGAGGCGTCGGCCAGTGCCCCCCTTTTTGGTCGGAGGACGCCGCACATTGGCCGTGGTTTCGGTCAAGCAGTTTTCCGCTTCTTTGGCTCTCCTCACAGCTGGTTTCCTGCCGAACGCCCGTGCGTTCCTCGCAGACGCTCGGGCCAAGCCTTTCTTTTTCGTTCGTTCCGTTCCCAGAACAGCGTGGCCTTCCAGTCTCGGGATAACAACGGACTGGGTCCAAACGCCCGCGTCGAGCAAGGCCAACTGGCTGAGCTAGCTTTTTCGGCTCGTCCGCGCCTGCATTGAGTTCGCGAGGACGTCCACCTGTCAACAAACACGGCAGCTCCGGCGGAGACGCCTCGGAGGAGCGGCTGTCGGTTCCAAAGACGGTCGCTTCCAAGGGACACCTCGTGTCCGCCTGGCGCCCTTCCGCCCCACCCCCAGCGAGATCCACGCGCGAAGACTCGCGCGTGCCAGTGTCCTCTCGAGTCGCCATGCGGGTGAGTCTCGACGCAACCGCGCACGCACGCGCGGTCTGCTGCATTTTTACTAGAGAACCTAAACACGAGAAAGGCGAAAAAAACCGCAGTCACTTCATGCATGCAAGCACGCCGCCAAAGCGAAATCCCGCCACAGAAAACGCGTGCCGCGAACATGCGCGGGTCAGCAGGCCGTGTGTACACAAAGGTTCGATCCACAACCAGCCGGCGAACGGACACAAAAATCATAGCAAAAGCGGCCCCGAGCTTTCTGCTCAGGTCTGTGGCTGAAAACCGATGAGACCAAGAAAAAACGCAAAGAAACGGAGAGGCCGGGCGCCGCACCTGTTCGGTCTGTGGTACTTGTCTTTGTCTGAACGTCCCGAATTGTCGAGCGGGAAAAGGGGGGGGAGTCGGCGCCTCGCTGTTGCACGCTCCGCGCTCAGCCGAGGAGTCATGTGCCTAGGAAAATGGAAGCGTGTGTACCCTTTTTCTGGGGGAGGACGCGTCACAGAACCCCGTTAAAATGAAAAACCCGATGCCTCCGTTGTCTTTGTGGAGAAAATCCAGAGGCGACACACGCGCACACACGGCGCCGGCGAGGGAGGACAGCCTTTTTGGGCTGGTGGCCCAGAGATATTTTTGCCGCAAAAACCCAGTCGAAACGGAGAGAACCGCGTGAGCATTTCTCCTGGAAAACAGATACGGCACGCGATTCGTTGAAAGGAAAGAAAGCGCCTGGCCTCCTTGGGCGCTGTGGACGGGAATCTCGAAAGTGGCCACGGCGGGAGAACCGCGGTGACGGGGACATACCACGGCGAGGCACACAAAGGCGCGGGAGGCGCAACCCTTGTACGCGTTATCTCCGTTGCACACGTTCGAGAGGCGCGAACGGTTCACTGTTTCCACGGCCGGCTTAAAGCTGGAAAGGCGGATCTCCAGTGGATTTCTCAGCAAAAACGATCAAAAGCACCGGCCGCCCGGGCTCTTCTCTGCTCCAGGCTTCCGCACATCCAGGCCGAGGCAGATAGAGCAGGAAAGCTTTCCAGCGAGAGAGAGAGCGGCCGCCGTCGCGTGTGAACGGGCGCGTTGCTTCCGCCAGGCACTGGCGAGAAGAATAGCGCCTGAGCCTCGAGAAAGCGACTCGAAAGACGCTTCCGACTGCGCTTACGGAAAACAAAAAATCCGCGTTCTGAGGGATATGCACACCGACGGAGCGAGGACCAGAAAAGGCCCTTGGCCGTTTGCTTCTTCCCGGCGCTCGCCGCGCAGAGCGCCTCTCCTCTCCAGGCGCGCGCGTCCCCAGATAGGGGAATTTCTGGCAGCCTTTTTGCAGATAGCGATGGACAGCTAGTCGGCGGGAAAAGTTTGTGGGCCTTGCAGCTTATCTGAGAAACAGACGCGAGGAAAAACGGTGGAGAAAGGTCCGGAAAGTGCGGCACAGGCGAGTTGGCGTCCCTGGTCGACCCCCCGGAGCCGCGGCACACAAACAGAGCGCGGGAGGGGCAAGGCTGGAGAGGGCCGGAAACGAAAGGCCAGCTGGAGGTTTCGGGAGAAGGGAAGGAAGAGATTTTGTCGCGTGCTTACAGGAGTGACCAGAGCTGGAATATGGAAACGCTGGAAAAATAAAAACACACCGCAGATCGCGCGAAAAAGGGGAGCTTGGTGCCTTGTCTGGAGGGGACACCCCGTCTCGTGTGTGTGTGTGTGTGTGCCGTTCTCGGGCGGGGGTTCTCTGTTTTGAATAGAAAGGCCCCAAAAAGCGCGAAGAAACAAGGACGGGATCCCCGAATGCAGCAAAACTCGCGAGGCGACTTGCGAACATTCACACAGAAAATACGTTCAAACTTCCAACACATACATAGATTTGCCGCGGCAGGCCAGGGAGATACATACATGCAAGGACACAGAGGGACAGCACTGTTTCGAGGCCTCGCCTTCTCTGCCCATCCCGAGTCGCTTGCATAGCATCCGCGCATAGAGCGGAAACCCCCGAGGCAGCTGAAAACGCGGAAGGACAGATTCCTCTCCACAGCGAAGTGGTCACGTCCTGGAGATTTTTGCTCCCCTTTGCACTTTCCCTCTCGCGGGAAAAAACGGAATGTGTCCCTCGCTGCCGCGCGTTACTCGATTCAGAGAACCCCCGGTAAGACACCACGAAAACTTCGGACGAGGCGACAGCTCTGGCGTGCCCGTCCCCTAGCGCACGTGCACTCGCCCTGCGCTCGCCACGTTGTTCTCTTTCCGGCTCTTCTGTTTTCCCAACCTGGAAACGCCCAAGAGATCCAGGTGAAAAAAACGAACTGGCGGTCCTTCGGATCCACGGCGTGCGGAGGGAAAGCATGTACCTTGGGATCGAGAGATGACGCCAGGAGCGGGTCAGCGTCTGCCGGAATCTGAAAAGGCCGAGCCGGTGCGCTGCCGACGTTCGTCCGCGCAGAAGGGCGTGCACAGAAGGGAAAACGGCACGGTTTTGGATTTTTGCGGCTTCGCTTCCCGCGCCTAGAAGCAGGCTCCGAAGGGCTGTTCGCCACTGTCAGGAGCCGCCGCCGCTCGCGCGACCGAATTCTCGGCAAAGAGCTCGACAGAAAGACAGAAGGAACACTTGCGCGCGTGTGGCTTGGACCGACAAACGTGCAGCGGGGAGAGTCGCCACACACACGTTCTGGGTGTTGCGTGGGTTTCGCCAGAAAAAAACGAGAGTTGCGTCACAGGAACAGGCGAGAGGACGAAATATGTAGAGTCCCCCCGCCCGCCCCCCGGCGCTGTCCATGGAGAGAGACGCTCACGCAAATCCGGCCGCCTGCACTTGATCACAAGCGTTGGTGTGGCCTCTCTGGTAGTGGCAAAACGCGACGGCTGAGGCGAGGAAGAACGGAATGTGGGAGCAACGAAGCCGCCGCGCTTTCCTGGTCATCGGCTACGCAGTCTAGGAGCGTTTTCTGCTGGAAGGAAGGCGTGTAAACACCAGGAGGGGAAAGGAAGGGATGTCCCCGTATAGGCACAACCCGCGACCAGAAAATCGGGACGAGGGGGAGCTCAGGCACGGAGGCGTGCCGACACTTGCAGAGGCGGGGACACCGAGAGATTCAAAAATGGATGCCACTGGAGAGAAGCAAGCTGAAGAGAGGGCGAGGCCGATCTGACGGAACAAAACGGGTCCTGAAAGGAGGGAACCTTTTAAATAGAGATCCGCGAGAAGACACAGAGAAGAGAAGAAAGAAAGCCTGAGAACCGCGCAAAAGTGCCAAGATGGATCCGCTAGGAATGCGAGACCCGCGCAGAACGGGTCAAGAGGCTGCGCGGGAAATGCCGAGCAACGACGGGGAGGCAAGCTGTTGAAGAAAGGACGGGGAAAAGGGACAGTTTTGTGTGTATGTCGTTCGCCGTTTCAATTTTCTCTCCGTTCAACTGGAGCAACTGGAGGGCGCGTCGCGCGTTTTACGCGGCAGAACAAGACGGTTCTGTTCTGGAAACCGGAAACTTCCCCGACCTGAACACCTCAGATGACGCCGCCGCACAGAGAAGTTAGATGTGTGTCCTTCGTTATTTCGACGCCGTCAACTTGACAAGAGAGTGAAAACGAGGCGCAACAGATGCTGTTCCATGCTGTCCCCCCGGTGAGCATGGCGCCGTCCTCCTCCGTGATGCCGGTCGCCAGTGTAAGTGCTGAGAATCCATCGGGAAACCCCCAGCACGCAGGCGTTTCCTCGCTTGAAGGACTCTCAGACCTCACTGTGCCAGCTGTCTTTTTTTGTGAGTATATCCGACAGGTGATCTCTCGCGAACATGGTCAGGAAACCGCCAGCGGAACAGTCACCTCTTGTCAGGCTTTGTCGTCACACGGCATTGGGTCAGGGGGGTCGAAAATCAAAGACTCCTCTCGCGTTTTGGAAAATAACGTGGTGCACACGTCCCCTATGTACGCGGGCGATAGAACCGTACCACAATGATTTTTACACAGCTCAGCCTGTAATAATAAACTCAGTCAACTAATGTTCGGTGTGCGAGTCTGGACCAACCCCGACCCCGAATCGTTCTCCTATTTACGATGGAGTTACCTCTCAGCATGTAACTGTAAGCTTCCAACAGAAAATCCCTGCGGTGTTTTCCTGTACGCGGGTACGCCACCGAAGCTCGCTCTCGGCCGCACGTGCCTGCAACTGCGGAGCTCGTCAGTGCCGCATGCGCGCATTTTTGCTTTACCCCGTGAAGAGATTGAGCCTTTAGGTACCGTTTCCCTGTTCGCTGTACACCGCACCCCAGTCAGCGTTACCCTCTGTTCGATGTGTCAGCGTTCGCGCAAAGGATCTTCGTCGACGGGCGACGACAACAGGACTGGGTAGTGTATCAGCTTCGTTACAGTCCAGCGAACACACCGATGTGCAAGTCACGAGCACCAGTTGACCAAGGTAGTTCTGGGAAAATGGATTTCCACGCGCAAACCGCCTGACTCCGCCCACACACGGCGGCGACGGCTCACCCGAAGTTTCTCAAGGTAACTCAGATTCCGGTTGAGGCTTCCTCCCCAACTGGCTTTCTCGCGCGCCGCTTCTGAGTCGCGTGCGCGGCGCACAACGCCGTGGCTGCTTTTCCTTTTGAATGCCAGCGTGTTGCTTCGCTCGCGTGCAAGTTTCCCAAGTCAAGAATGGCAACTAAGTGGTCAGAGAGCGGTCGCGAGCCAAGAGAGACGCGTACTTGGAACTGGGAGAAAGCATTAAGCGCCGCGTAGCCACAGGCCGTAAAACTCGAGAGGATAGTGTAAGGCAGGGCACCCCCGTGTGCTCTGCTTCACTGGGGCAACTCGCCAGAGATTCAGCCTTGCAATACACCCAAATCTTTGGATCCGCAACCTTCTTCCAGGCTGCCGTACTGCCGTTGTGCTCACAGCCTAGCGTCTAAAAGACCGCGCGATGGACGGGTGCGCCGTGTAAAGTCTACTGCGAAGACTGCTTTGTGGTACACAGGAGATGCTGGCGCACAGCACGTGTCAGCCTATGCCGAGAATGCTCTTTTTTCATTTGCCCAAGCGTTCCCTGGTTGGTTCGTTGATTGAACCACAGAGCAGTGGACCGGTGAATCTGACATCGTCTTTTCGGGAAAAAATGGAGCGCCAGAGTCCTGCGAGTTGTCGCCGGCGCATACCCTCCTCTGCAAGCGCCGTCTTTTCTGCTTTCGACTGTTTCTTTGAAATGCAACCAAGCAGACAGTTGCTGCTTCGTCTTACACCTTTTCTCTTGGAACAGTGGCATGGTGAGATCTCCATTTCTCCGTGACAAGAATGTAGATGCGTGTGGTCTCAAGTGTACCTCGTCTTCCCAACTTCAAAAGCCAGGAGGGGAAGTCGTCCCTCGTTTTTCCGGACTTCCCCGATGTCGCGGCAAAACAAAACGCGACACAGCCCCGGTGGAAATTTCAGAAGGATGACACATGCCACATCGGACACGGGCGGGGGAAAAATCTCAATCGTCTACATTGTACACATTGCAATATATATATATATATATATATACATACATATTTATATATGTACATCTGCAAGTGTACGCGATGAATGTATACATGCATCTGTGGATACATTCAAATGGAGCTACGGATGTTGCGGGAAACAGCAAACGGCAGAGGCAGCCTGCAATATCCATGAGGCAAGTCCATATCTGCCTTCCCCGAACGAGACGCCCACAAAAACTGGAAGGCGCCGCACACGAAACAATGACACAAATTTCTCCCTTTTCGCATCGCCAGAGACAGCGGCAAGCTGCCTGGACAAACGACGCCACAGAAAAATGGGCCCCTGCATTTTCACATGCAGTCGGAACCACGCCAGCAGAACGGCCACGGCCGCCCGCTCGCTTTTTGTTCGGAATGAACTGACCATGAAAACAATATCGTGAACACAGACGAACGATGTGTCGTTGGGATACAACAGTAAAGAAGAAAATTGCCGTCTGCGGAAAAAACGCTACGTGTAAACCGCGCCGAATTGGCCGGGTCAAATAATACCATAAAAAACAAAGACCAACGCAGTGCAGCTTTTTGGGCTTGGAAACGACTGGAGACACCAAAAGTGTCCCAGGCTCCAGGAGGCATCAATGGCGATCCTCGGTGAAGAAGCGAAGCCACACACTCGAAATCACTCCTCACGTTTCCCTGTCTCTTGCTCGGAAATCGTTTCTCCGTCTCGACGTCCACTTTGTCTCTCTCCCTCAAACAGGCGAGACTTCCCTCTAAGCCTTCTCGCCTGTGTGCCGTCCTCCTGTCTCGCATTCCTCCCGTCTCTGTTTCCTTCTATCCTTCTCTAGCCCGTTCTTCACCTCTTCGTTTCCCACCTGTCTCGCGTTTCCTCGGCTCGGTCTCCCAGCCGTCCTTCTCTCACGGGCGGCCGACCAGATGCAGTTGCTGTTGCCGCAGTTTGGCGCCTGCATTCATCAGGACAAAAACCACTCGCCCCGCACTTCCACCGATCCCACACACACACACCGAGCCACACACGCATTCTTCTGCAGAAAGAATTTCTGTGCCCGTACACTGACCTATACACACACGCAGAGAAACATAAACACACGCATATATATATATATATATATATATATATATATAAGCACGGTTGGTGTTGGCCGGTAGGCATGCGTGTGTTTTCTGAACATTTGTAACTTCATTTGATTCTTCTCGATTCCGCCCTTGTTTCGCTCTCACCTGCTTGAGCCAGGCGCTCCTCAGACTGCTCGACGGGGTAGTAGTAGCCGTCGGAGGCCTGATACCAACCGTCGTAGGCGCCTTTTTCTGCAACCGGTTCCGCATCTGGAAGGGGCGAGTAAGCCGTCCCTGTCTGCGCCGCGGGCTGCGGACGCGAGAGGACAGTCGCCCCCGACCAAGCCCTAGCAGGCGGCGGTTGCCGAGCGACTCTGTCCAGTTCTTCCTTCGCTGGAGACAGCAGAAAAGGCAAAAGCACACCTCAGAAAAAGGCACCAAAAACGAGATGCACAACCCGCAAAGAGAGATGGACGAACACCAGGACCAGACTGCAGAGAAAAGGAGATAGGAGATAAGGAGATAGAAGAGGAGAGAGGAGAGATGAAGACAGGAGAGAAGACAGCGAAAGAAAAGACTCAAGGAGACACGGAAGAGAAAGGGACACAGGAACACGAACCAGCCACGAGTCAGGATGCAGTCGCTTTCCTCGGTACGAGAATACACGGGCATCACTGCACTGCAGACGAAACGCGATGCACGAACAAGGAAGAAAAAAAGACAAAAGAACAAAGATAAACCGCGTCGCCCCTCTTTGTCTCCCAATTCGCCTTCTGCGTGTGTCTCTGGCCTCCACCCGCATGCTCTCGGACTTTTTTTCTCTTCCCGTGCTTCAGCTTTACCTTCCTGTTTCTCCCCTTCCTCTTTCTCTCCCTTCTCTCCTGTCTCCCCTTTCTCGTTCTATCCTTCCTCTCCCGTCTCCCCTTTCTCTTTCTGTGCTTTCCCTCGTTTTCCCCCTTCGTTCTCTCCCTTCTCCTTCTCTCCTTTCGCCCCTTTCTGTTTCTCTCCTGTCTCCTTCTGAGTCTTACCTTGTTGCGTGGCTGTTTTGAGTTGCTGGACGGCACGTTCGCGTTCCTCTTCAATTTGCCGCTGCAGCCTTTCTTCTCTGCGTCGAACGACTTCCATCCGTTTGTGTTCCTCTTCGAGACGCTGGTAGGAGGCCTTGACTCCCGCGACCATCGCCTGGAGCCTCTGCTGTCTCTCGACCACTGTCGCTCTGTGCTTCTGCCACAGCGCATCCCAATCCTCTTCGTCTTCACTGGAGAGAAACGACGCTTCGGAAGACCCAGAGGAGTCTCCTCTGGAACTCCCGGAAGACGGGGACAGCTGTCTCTGCCTGGCGGCTGCTAGGCGAGCATTCGCCTCCTCGAGGCGCATGCGCAGGACGCCTGCTTTCGCCGCAGCCTCTGAGAAACCGGAAGACGAGGAAGAGGAAGATGGGGACGAGGGAGGCGACCGGTCCGGAAACGAAGACGACTCGGACGCGTCCTCGCTGCTCGACACCGACGAGGACGACGCAGCTCGCAGCTTCTCGGCAATCGTTTTTCTTCGTAGCCGCGACCGCGCCGCTGCCGCCAGCATCGCGACCCCTACCGACAAACCTGCTTTCGGCTTCGGTTCCGCCACTGCCGGCGCAGCTGGTACACGAGACCCGTTCTCCTCTGGCGTCAGCGCCGGCGTGAGGACAACCAAAGGCGCCTCAGCATCAGGAGAGGGCACCAGAGTAGCCGCTGCAGTTGTCTGTGCTTCAGCTTCTGTTTCGCTGTCCTTCTTCTCTTTCTTCTCCTTCTTCTCTTTCTTCTCCTTCTTCTCTTTCTTCTCCTTCTTCTCTTTCTTCTCCTTCTTCTCTTTCTTCTCCTCCTCTTTCTCGCCGTCCTCGAAACCAACGGGGACGGGGACAATGGGGATGACAGCAGCAGGAACAACCGGAGGCGGAACACCTGGGAGCACAGAAGAAGCTTCTTTTGCGTCTCCATCTGCCTCGCCGTCCTTCTTCTTTTTCTTTTCCTTCCCTTTCTTCTCTTTCTTCTCCTTCTTCGCTTTTTTCTCCTTCTTCTCCCCGTCCTCCGAACCACCCGGCTCGGGGACAACGGGATCGACAGCTGCAGGCACTGGAGGGACACCGGCGGGGACAGAAGCTTCTTCTGCTTCGCCCTCTGTTTCGCCGTCTTTCTCCTTTTTCTTCTTCTCTTTCTTTTTCTTCTCCTTCTTCTCTTTCTTCTCTTTCTTCTTCTTTTTCCCGTCCTTCTCGACGCCCGTCTCATCGCCTGTCTCCGGCGCGACAACTGTCCCGTTGATGTGGATATCGCTCGCCGGGATTCCTTCCGAAGTCGCCTTTTCGCCGTCACCGCCTTCATCGCCGTGGCCTTTCTCTTCCAAAATCCGCGTCAGGATGTTAGACCCTGGACCGTCCCACTGGAGACTCGCGCCGCCTCCTAAAGAGCACAGATACCGATGAGAAGAGCGATAGAGGGAGGGAGACAGAGAGACGGAAAGAGGGAAAGAAACAAAGGCAGAGCAATGGAGATAGCGACAGGGAGAGGCACAGAAAAAAAACACAAAGGAAGAGAAAGAGCGATAACTTCATAGAGATAGAGAGCGAGGAAGAGGGAGACAGAGAGGGGAAGAGGCAGAAGAACGCGAGGGAGAGTCACACACAGAGAGGCGGCGAAGCGTGGCCCCAGAGGACTACGCAAGGATGTGCGCGGAAGCGGAAAGACTGGGAGCAAGGACGCAGAGGTGTAACAGGAGAGGAGAGGACACCGACTCAGAATAGCGGCTCAGGATCCACGACGGGAAAAAGAGAAAAAGCGAAAAAAGGAAGAGAGGACCAGGAGACGCGCTCAGAGGCGGTCTTGCGACCTCTAGGGACAGCGAAGGACGCGGCACAAAGAGCAGCCGGCACCCGTGCGACATGAGGCAGAAACACACACACGAGGAAACGCGGAGACAACGCTTAAACGCTTCAAAAAGGGGAGTCGTAGCGGGGCCAGACGAGATACTGCCGCACTCCACACCCAACGCCACCTACCACCCCGCGACCCGAGAAGACTCGCGTGGAAGGTGTTTTCTCACCGGTGATTTCCTGGAAGCGGCCTTCCTCGTGTGCCATGTTGGGCAGAAGCTCGCGGAGCTTCTCCATCAGAGCTGCGGAGGGTACGGCGTTCTCGTCGCTGCCGCCTTCTGGCGGAGGCCCGATCGCAAAGACGATTCGCTTCTCTGCGAAACGCGCTTGAAAGGCTCGGACGCGGCCGGGCGGGAGACTGCCGGAGAAACGCAAAAACCACACGGAGACGTCCGGAGCTCGGGGCACCGAAGTCGCTCCCGAGGGAGAAAGCGACGCCAGAAAAAGGAGGCCCCGAGGGGAAACAAAAACGGGACAAAAAGAGGAAAAAAAGACGGGACAAAAAGAGGAAGGAAGAAGAGGCAGCGGAACGGGGGGGGGGTGCGAGACGCAGAGTACCACGCGAAAAGCGCTCGAAGGCGCGTCATGCACACAGCGGACCGATCTGGCATCCGTGAGTTGCTGTCTCGCATGCGTGCATTACCCCTACGCGGAACTCGCTGGTGTTTTCCATCTCCTCCGGTTCAGCTACCGACGGTGCAAAAGGCTTCTCTCCAAAACGACTGAACCAACGACCTATCGACTCTGGACGTCCCCATTCACCCATTCAATCATGCAGATAGATTCATAAGCAGGAAATGGACGCACATATATTTGCAGGCACATATGAATATATATATCTATATATGTATATTGGTGGGAGTGCATGCATACGTTAACGAGACAGACCCTCGGTTTCTCTCCTCGAGGGTCGTCTCGGACGGCAAAACCAGAGGCACGTCCCGCGGTGATCTGCCTCCGTCACACTTCTCGACAAGGCCGACAGAAGATCGTACCCGAGGTGTTCGTTGATGGCGCCTTCGACGTCCTTCATGAGATTCTTGAAGTCTGGGGCTTCAGACTCGCCGAAGAAATCTCTTTCAATCGCAATCGCCGCGACTTCCGTTCCCTCCACGTGTTCGTAGGACCGCTTCTTCACCTTCGGAACGCCTTCCTTCTTCACGACCTTCTTGTGCTTCTTTCCGTCCTTCCCTTCCTCTCCTCCCGCCACAGCTTCGCCTTCAGCGACAACTGCGACTGCGTCTTCAGGTTCTTCGTTTCCGATCTCGTCCCCCTCCTTGCCGTCTTCCGGCGCGCCTTTGTTTTTGCACACAGTGGCAACGCAACCGCCAGGAGACGCGATGACAGATGCCGCTCGTTCCTGGTCTCTCTTCCACAGCGACGCCTCCAGCGTTCACAGCCTCGAGCGCGGTTCCCGCTCACTCCGGCGCTCAGCAGTTTTGTGTGTTGCGGCAGGGACAAAAACGAAGCGGAGGCACACGCGAGAGGAGCGAGTCCATCGATGTGAAGAGGCGGAGAGTCGAGGGAAGCGCGTATCGAGGAATTCGCAAAGGAAACAGACAGAGAAGAAAAGCCCAGGGAAGAAACAGAGACACATTCAGTTTCGTGGGCGTCTCCAGCTTACCGGCTCCAGCTTGGCCAGCTTTGCGTCGGTGCTTTCTGGCTTTCCTCTGCGCGTCTTCTCGGGATTGCTGACACGAGACGCAGAAACGAGGACAGTCTGCATGCGTGCAGGCTCTCAAGGGGGTGCCAAGTGCCTTTCGTGGTGAGGATACTCTTCGCTCCTCACGGGGAACATCAGGGGTAACGCTCTCCCTTTTGTCGAGCACACCCCCGTAAACCCAAGCCGGCAGAGACCTGTCTGACGGTTTCTCGTTTTACATCTCTCGTCGCTTCTCCCTCGGAATTGGCCCACCGTGAGCGACCAATTCCTTCTCTCTGGCCCACTGTCTCTTTCTTCGCTTTATCTTCATCTCTCTACCTTCATTTCTCTCTCTTGTATCTCTCGTGTTCTCTCTCTCTTTCTCCGTATCTCTTGTTCTCGCTTTTCGCTTCCAAGGCAACTTGGAGGCCGCTGCGGCTCCTCGGTGATCGCCGTCACTCTTGGCAAGGCTGCGAGTCTTGCACTCTCCGGCAGCAGGCCGTTGAGGTCCCAGAATGTCCTAGAATTGCTCACCTTCTCCTTTTGCGCGAGAATGCGTCTTCGCTCTCTCTCCGTCACCTTCTGCGTTACACACACGTAGACGTAAGTCGAGACGAGTTCGCCTGGCAGGTTGTAGAGCATGACGGAGAGGCAGAAGAAGGCGCTGCGGTCCCGAGACTCCACAAAGTCGACGTTCGCGATGATTGAGTCGCTGATCGTCTTTGAATCGTAGGTGTTAAAGTGCAGCGGCGCGCCGCGAACTCTGCAGAAACAAAGCAAGCACCCGAGGAAAGAATCGACGCACGAGAGGAAGAGGAAAAAGAAGAAGACCAGACATGGAAGAAAATGAAGATTCGAAAGAGGAGCGAGGAGGGTGAAGAAGAGGAAGGCGAGGAAGAACGAGGAGATAGCGACGGCGAAGATGAAGCACTCGACGCAGGAGAGAAGGACGGACAGAGAGGGGAAGGCGCCAAGAGGGAAGCAGAGAGAAGAAAGCGAACGCGGGTTAGCCTCAAGTAGGGCAACGACAGGACGAACGCCAGGGGGAGCGTGACGGTTTTGACTCGGCACCGCAGACAGTGATGCCCAGACGGATGAGAGTGCACGCAGCGGAGAGGGCTCCTGAGAGCAAACAACGCGAGATCCGCGACAAATGCGCAAAGGAGAAGAAGGAAACACAAAACATGCCGTGTGCACGGTTCGCTCTTTCCCCTCACCTGTGACTGCACGGCACCTTGGAATAGAAAGCTTTCTTCCAGTCTTCCAGCTTCAGACGCGCGAGTTGGAAGTCCTCGTCGCGCGCAGTGGCTGCTTGGTGAAGAAGCTCGAGGCCCCTAAAAGAGAAAAAAAGAAAAAAACAACTCGCTCCATTAACGGACACCCAGGCACAGCCCCCGCTCCCCCAGCTGTAGAAGCGTTTCCACTGGCAAGACATTTCCGGGGTCCAGGTACACGCGCGGCGCACCTAGCCGCAGCAGATTCAGACTTCCGCCGGGCGGGCAATGCAAAATGCCTTGGTCAGCATCCGACTCAAACAGAGAGGGGGTTAGCAGACGAAATATACATATACCTGTCCTATATATATAAGTATTCACTCTGCATGCTTTGCTGTTGCGTCGTATGTGTAGATCATCTGCCACGAATGCGTACGCATCTGCACATCGAGCATAGATCCTCCATCACATGGCCACGTCTACGCGGCGCTCTGCGCCGCCGTATCGATCATCTCCTGTGTCTCCCTGTCCATCGCGCTCCCTCTTCTTTCTCTCATTGCAAAGAGTGTATCCTCTGTAGATTGGATGTGAAGAGCTCAGCTGCAGAGCGTCTCGGCGTATTGGGGAGTTTGCGCCTTCTTCTCGCGGGTCTCGCCTACGTTTGCAAGAAAGCGTCGAGGACGTCGTCGCGGTTCCATTTCGTCGGCAAGTTGCGCGTCGCTCGAAAAGCAGTCAAGTCGCTGACCACTTTGTCTTGGATTTCTTGCGCCGCTCGGTCAAAATGCCATTCGGCCACCTTCGCCCCGAAGCCGCGAACGATGAAACACGGCGGGATGTCGTGCAAACCCGGCGAAAACTGGTACCACTTCTCCTGGAACCCAGACACCAAACGTGAGCGCAGAAAGGCAAAACAACCCACTACATACCGCTGCGCGCACATCAGCATGCATCCCGTTACACACACATACACACATATACATACACATATGTAAATATACAAATATATATACATATATACATATATATACATATACATATATATATATATGTATGTATATATATATATATATATATATATATATATATTTCTAAGTTTACAGGTCTACCTTTCTGCACATGCCTACACGTTTCCGTGAACAAAAACGGATCTACATAGATGTGTGTGGATTTGCATGTCCACGGACCAGTCTGCGTAGGCAGCGAACGGGACTGGGCGCCCGTGAACTGTCTCCGCCCGAGGGCCCCTGGACAGGGGCGAGGCGTGTCTGGGGGTGTCGTGAGACGCCGGTCTCGGTCAGCCGTCCACGCAGGCGACTTCCCAGCAACCCGACAGTCTCCCGGCAGTGGAAAGATCGGTGAACTCCGTTTTTGGCTGCTCTGCTGGAAGCGCTCACGGCTTGTCGCTTACCACGTCCCACACGTCGAACCAAACCTTGGCAGGGTTCGCGTCCTGAATGTTTAGCCACACGTTTCTGTTGTTGAACATAATGTCCAGAGACCGATAAGGCAGCTTTGGCCCTCCGGTCGGAAACTCATTCTTCTCCAGATCTTCCCCGCTCCTGCACACGAAAAGGGACGGAACGGACAGACCCATGGACCCCGTGCACACCTGCCTTTATGCATCTATACACGATTTCAGATTCGCAGAGGTAGACACAGACAGAGATAGAGAGATGGAGAGACAGAGGGAGATAGATGGCGAGAGAGAGGTATTGGTAGATATGGATGAATACACACCCATATAGAAAGATAGATAGAAAGATAGAGAGATAGATAGAAAGATAGATAGATAGATAGATAGATAGATAGAAAGATAGATAGATAGATATAGATAGATAGATAGATAGATAGATAGATCGAAAGATAGATAGATAGATCGAAAGATAGAAAGATAGATAGAAAGATAGATAGATAGAAAGATAGATAGATAGATAGATAGAAAGATAGATAGATAGATAGAAAGATAGATAGATAGGAAGATAGATAGATCGATAGATAGATAGATAGAAAGATAGATAGATAGATAGAAAGATAGATAGATAGATAGAAAGATAGATAGATAGAAAGAAGGATAGAAAGATAGATAGACAGATAGATAGATAGCTGTAGACTGTTAGGTATGTGAACATACAGAGGGGACATCGCGATAGATGTGTGTACCCAGGACTGTATCGTATTATCTGCAAATATACAAATATGGACGAATCAAATTCGCCTCGACGAGGCCGAATCAAATGACGCATGTGCATACATCATTACTGTATCTACGCATGTAAACATGTAGTTCATCTATCTATATGTGCAGATCTCTCTCTCTCTCTCTATATATATATATATATATATGAATATATATATGTATGTACAAACGTCTGAAAGAGAATGTAGATAAAGAAGACATGCTAGGTGTCTGGATTGTCAGAGCAAGACAGGAAGACTGCATCTCCTGGTTGTTTCTTCGGGCCTGGAAAAGAGACCCTCGCCGCGTGGAGGGCAAAGCTCACCGCGAGATGTAGTCAGGCGTCTCGGATTCTGCTGCCACCCCCAGGATATTCAGGCGTCTCCTCTGAGAGAAAGAGGAAAGGAGACAGAGACAGGAGACTCAGGCGCCAGAAACACGCGCGTAGACCGCCCCGCTCTGCGAGCTCTCCAGAGGCTTCTCTGGGCACGGGAGAAGAAATCCAGCACCGCGACCAGGAGGATAAAAAAGGGCGAGACGAGACAGAAGGAAGGCGCGCCGCAGCATCACCACTTTCCTAAGACGATCCTTTCTTCGTGTGGATCTTGTTTCGTTTTCACAGAAAACCTTACTCTCTGGATATTCATCATCTTCAGGATGCCGAATTCGGGGTCCGCCGAGAACCTGAGAAAAACACGCGGGAAACGCCAAGTCACGAGAAGAAAACTGCGACAAAAATCTCTCTCTTTCGTTCTACTGGAAGAATGACAGCAGAGAGACTTGCCAAACACAGAGATACACGCTTCCGCCCGGGTCTCCCGTGACGGTTTTTTCGTCTCTTCTCCGATCTCGGCAGCATCAAACCCCGCCCCGTTGTCTTGTTCTCGTCCCCTCGCAGACGCTCCTGTTCCGTCTCCTCGGCCTTCTTTTTCTTCACTGTCTCAACTCTTTCGGAGCGCTTCCTTTTTGTACCTTTGCAGCGTGTGGGGATCCTGAAAGCGATGCTTCAGGGTGTACACGAGACCCGTTGTTGTCTCCCAGAACTTGACGACTCCACAGCCGCGGTCCTCGTCGTAGTGGAAGGTAGTCACCCACGAGTGCACGTGCTTGTCCCATAAAGTTCCTGGGCAGCAAAATGCAAAGGACGAAATCCAGTCACGCAAAAGAGAGTCGCGCTGCGGCGCACAGACGACTTTTTATTACCCAAACTGACACGCACTCACAAAACTCAATGTGTTGAGGGAAGCGGGAGCACCTACCCACAACCAACCACAGGCCCAGACCTATATATATATATATATACATATATATATATATATATATGTAGATGTGTATATGTGCACGTGTATGAATAGAAACATAAGTGTAGAAATCGACGGAACGCTGTATGCGCCAAAATACCTATGTATATCTAAATACCTAAGAGCACGTTTGTATGTGCGGAGGTACGTGTATGGCCGGACGCCGCGTTTGGTCCGCTTTTCCCCTTTTCCACCTTTCTCTCGTCACCCGAAAAAACGGAGGAAATACCCGGGGCCAGCGCCCGATGCATGGCCATGTCTTACATTCACACACATGCACGCAGATCTCCATATCTCCACATAAATATCACAACACGCATGCAGGTGCCTCCATATATATATATATATATATATATATATATATGTACACTTCTGTATATGGAGACCTGTGAATGAGCCTTGCTTTCGGGTTTCAGGTGTTTCTGCCTCTGTCTCACCGACGCAAACAAAGGCGAATGCGGGGAGACCGAGAAGAAGACTGGTCATGAGAATCGAGTGGTCCATCGCGTTTCCGGATTTTATCTGGACGGTAAACTCGGGAGTGAAGACGACGTTTTCGCGCTTGATGGAGAAGGGGACACATCGGCAGTAATGGAAAACCGAGCTCTCGGAATCCACGCCGAACGGAGGTATAATGCCTGAAGAAAGAAGCAAACATCCCGACTCTCTCCACGATGAACGCGACACGCAGACCACCGGTCAGACGCCAGCGGTCAGGGCCCTGTGAATCCGTGAGAAAGACGGTAAGAAGCCGAGATTTCTCTCTTTCTCTCTCTCCTTCTCTTTGTCTCTCTTTTTTCTCCCCGTCTATCTCCATCTGTCCCACTGTCTAATTCTATGTCTCCCTCTGTGTATCTCTATCTCTCCCTCTGACGGGGATGCGAGTAAGACCGAAAAGAGACTCACGGGTGACCATGGTAGGTGCGTAGTGTGTCTCCTTTCGCTGGTCCAGAAACTCGAAGTCGAAGAAACGCGGTGGACCCACGCCGTTGTCTGGGTCCACCAAGCGTTTCGCCTCTATCACCTCCATGTACATGCGCTGCGAACAACAGCCGTGGCAAAAACATGTCTGCATCCGCGCGTCCACGTCTTCATAAAATTCCCCCGCCTCGCCCTGTGTGTCCACAAAGAGAGCGGCAGCGACACGGAGCGGACGCGCGGGGTATAGCAAAGCGACGCATTTCCTTCTAGTCCAATCGCAGGCGTGGGATGTGCATGGACCCCATGAATGTGCGCGCACAACGTAGCCTAGCCAAGGCGATGTATACGAAGAACTGATTCTCGTTCCCGACCCAACGTCCTGGAGTGATGCCGAAACATTGCATATGTGTGCGTATCGTATGTTTTTGCTTGGAGATTCACATGTCGATGCACGTAGGTGTTTCCCGTGAAAAGCACAGGAGCGGCTACAGCTTGCGAGCCGAGTCCAAGGAGAGCGCCGACCGTCCTAACGGAGGAAGACGAACCTTAAGATTGTCGTAGGTCTTGCGCAGCGTCACCGGGAGGTTGCTGGTTGTCGTCAAGCGCTCGGGCTCGGGCAGCCTGCACAGGAAGAGACGAAACTGGAAACGGAAAGTCGCGAAAGAAGGACGGCTCCAGAAGCCGAAGGACCGGGGAAGAGCGGAGCCCGCCTTCCAGCGAAAACAAAGGAGACGCGAGAGTGAACTCGGACGAGAAACGCGCAACGAAGAAGAGCGTGAAATCGGACGAGATACAAAAAGAAACCCGCGCAATGAGGTGTACTTGGCCGTACGGCGGGGCTAACCTTCCTCTCGGCAAATCCACGCGTACACTTGCGTGCACCTAGGCAAGCAATGGCATTTTGAGCGAGAAGGTTCATCTCCGTCGCGGATTTGAACGTTCTCGTACGAGAGTTTCGCAGAGGGGACTTAGAATGCAGCGATGCAAACGAGCTGTGTGCCGGTGCGCACGCGTGCAGCTGTGGCCTCGCGACCACGGTGCACGCATTTGTGTTTTGAGGGAAAGAGCAACACAGAGAGAGAGAGAGTTAGAGGGATGCAGAGAGAGAGAGTTAGAGGGATACAGAGAGAGAGTTAGAGAGACCGCGATAGCGGGATGCACAGAAGGATACGCTGGAGACCCCTAGCTCTCGCCACAACTGTCGAGGCTTGGAGACATCAAGAGATGTATGTGAACGTCGAGACAGGAGAAAGCGGCAGGGAACGCGGTGGACGGGCTGTTCAAGGGTCAGCTTCTCACTTGTCAATGCCGGAAACTTCTAGGATATCGGGGCACGTCCAGGCCTCGAACTGGATCGTGGACGGTCGATCTGCTTTGTGGATGAAGGCGAGTCGCCTGGAGCTGGAGAACACGCGGGCCTCGTAGGTCTGTCGCGTGTTGGCCTCTCTGCACAAACCCATTTGCACATGCGCGCCACGCATACCTCGAGCAGGCCTCCTCTCTGCCCCAAAACGGTCGATCGAAACCGCAATCCTGCCACTCGCCCACACGCGGACATCCCTATTGATACCTATACCTATAGATACTTTTATATCTATATCTATATATATAGGTGCTTCTATACCCCCATACATATACCTCCATATATATATATATATATATATGCTTGCATCTCAGTAGGCATGTGCGCCTATCCGTAGCTACGCGAGCTGCATTGATATATGTGTTTCGTGGAGTGTTCTGCCTACAGGTCGATGCGTTGCGTGACCGTGAGGTTGCGCTTGCTGTGTTTCTCGTTGAAGAAGATTTCGTAGAGGGAGAAGCAGCATCCACCCAGATGGTCAACGTAGCCTGGGCCAGTTCCCCAGACGTCCAACCAGACCTTTCCCTTTCGAGTCACGTCCGACTCGGTGATGTCGCGGAAAGCCGGCAGGCGCAGCGGAATGGTGATTTCATCGTCCCAGACCGGATTCAGAGTGTTGCGAACCGTCCGCGTTCGGCGCGACGTGCCGTCGAAGGAAGCCTCCACGTACGAATCCACCACGGGGCGGTTGTCCGGAGTCACGATCTGGTCCACGTCTTTTATTCGAAGCATCAAATACACGCGGCCGCTGTCGGCCTACAAACCGCGCAGCGACACAACCGGAGAAAACGCCCTAAAACACAGAGAAAGAGAGAGAGCGAAAGAGAAAGAAAGAGACCGACGGGCACGAGTAAGCGAGAGAGAGAGAACAACAGACAGAGAGGGAAAGAAAGGAACAGCGAGGGAGAGAATAGAAAGAGACAGGCAGAGAAACACAGGGGGAAAAGAATCGAAGTAGAGAGACGGGGGGAGAATAGAAAGAGACAGGGAGAGAAGCACAGAGAGGGAGAGAATAGACAGAGAAAGGGAGAGAAGCCCATAGAGGGAGAGAATAGAAAGAGACAGGCAGAGAAACACAGGGGGAAAAGAATCGAAATAGAGAGACAGGGGGAGAATAGAAAGAGACACGGAGAGAAGCACAGAGAGGGAGAGAATAGAAAGGGAGAGAAGCCCATAGAGGGAGAGAATAGAAAGAGACAGGGAGAGCAGCACAGAGAGGGAGAGAATAGAAAGAGACAGAGAGAGACAGGCGAATCCCGAGAGAAAGGAGTGCTGCTGAGCTGACGCGATGGGAGTCACGTGGGCGCAGGGGGAGGTGAGAGGCGGATCTGAGAGAGATGTGTACATGGAGACAGAATTCTTCTTTCTTCCACGCAGCACGTTCGAACGCGGCCATGAGGACTGCAGAGGGTGAAGAAGCAGTGGGACAGAAATCCCCGCCGAGACGGAAGCACGGTAGGGAGCGACCGACGCACAATCCCCGAGAAAAAACCCGCGCGGTTGCCAGAGCTGCCACAAGTCCCGTCTCTCCTCTGCGTTGTCTCGCCCCTTGTTTTCCTCATGGTTCCTTTCCGCGTTTGCGTCCATTTGCATGCTTGTATCCGTATATACGTATCTGCATATGCGTTTACCTGTATGTATGCATGTATCTGTATATTTATGCGTGTTTCTGTATATTTATGCGTGTTTCTGTATATGTATGCGTGCTTCTGTATATGTATGCGTGTTTCTGTATATGCATGCGTGTTTCTGTATATGCATGCGTGTTTCTGTATATTTGTGCGTGTTTCTGTATATGTATGCGTGTTCTGTATATGCATGCGTGTTTCTGTATATGTATGCATGTGGATCCTTGGACTTTGGTTCGCGCATGTCGGAGGGCGGTGGGGATCTCGTTTTTGAGTGGGGTTTTTGGAGCGACTGAGCGCGTACCTCTGAGACTTCGCCGAGTTGGCGGTACCGCGGCAAGTGAGCCACGATGACTGTACCCTCGACGAAGCCGAAGCACCACTCCTTCAGCGCGTGTCCCCATCCCTCCATCTTCGCCTGCAGGCCTAGCCACATGGGCATCCCGAGCTCGGTGTGCAGGCACGGGTAGTCCACGACGCCGCGCAGAGGAATCTGGCCGTAGCCGATCTGCCGCATCACCTTCGGCGCAGTCGTGTCCTCAACCACGACCTGCCGAGAAGACAAGAAAAAACGAGGCAGGAGGCGCGAACGCATACGAAAGGAGGAGAAAGAAAGCGAAAGAGCAAAGACAAAAAGGGCAAAGAGAGGCAAAAAGGAGAGAGACGCGCGCGGTTTTCGCACCTCGATGTATGTTGAGTCGAGGTCTCGGAGAGTGCCCCGGAAGTAGATTTCGCCGAGGTTGTCCCATCTGGGGATCCCGAGAGCGGGGCGTTCACTGGAGACGAGGCCTAGGCCTTTGTTCATCGAGCTGGCATGCATGAGGGAGATTGTCATTTTCACTTGTGGGCCATCAGCTTTGTTCCCGTCTTTCTTGTCGTCGCCCTTTTTCCGGCGGGGCGGCGGCGGGCGCAGCGAGGCAGGCAACTCGTCGAGTTGATCCGACGCGAGAATCGTCGCCTGGTGCTGTAGAAAAATCTCTTCCATCGCTCGGCTCGAGTCTCTCCCCGAGTCGTCCAGGCGTGAACACGAGCGCTGTCCTCGGTTCTGCGCACTCTTCATCGGCCCATCCAGACCGAGGTGGGAAAGCCGCGCGGAGGTGCGCTCCGCAGAAAGCGCCAGCATCTCGCGGGATCCGTGGCCATCGTCCGAACGCCGCGCTCCAAACCGAGACGAATGCGCGTGCAAACTCCGCCGCGAAGCGTCGTGTAGCAACTCTCTAGCCAGGGAAGGTTGGCGGCGGGAATGAAAAAGTGGAAACGATACAGGAAAAGCAGATCGCGAAACACAGTGAGAGAACGAAAAAGAGATAACGAGAGAAAGAAAGAGAGCGGCAAGGCGAGCAGGAGAGAAAGCGAGACGCGAGAACGACCGATGGGGCGAGCACGAGAGGCAGAAAGACAGAAGAGAGAAAAGAAGAGAATGAATGCACTGAGGTTTGGAGAGGCTTTCCCTCGTATCTAGGGCTGCGCCCGGGTATTGGAGAGTGTCTATACCTTTGCACAGAAACGTAGAAATGCACAGATATCTCAAAATACATAGAGACGCCCATATAGATAGATCGATCGATAGATAGATAGATAGATAAATAGATAGATAGACGGATGGATGGATGTGTATATGGATACGGCAGTGTGTGTGTGTGTGTGTGTGTCGATCAATATTTATTCTTACTTTTGACTGTCTCTTTTCTGCATTTCACGTTTGACTTGTCTCTGTTGAATCGCGTATTTGGCTTGGTCGGCGAGCCGCTTGTGGCCGATCGTTTGCTCGCGCGTGTAGCCATCCCTGCTTTTTTCCCGCGAGGCGATTCTTTCTTGCAGGGTCACACAAGGCATAATTTGAACCAGTCGCCACTTTACGAAAGACAACTCAAAGTCGTACAACTCCTGAAAATACAAGTGGAAGCTAATTCGACAGCGACGCGAGCGGCGCCCTGCAATAAAGACGCAAACCGCACACAAACCACAACCACCACAGGTGCATGCATGCACAAATTTAAACAGATATATATATATATATATATATATATATGTTTCGGTGCCTCTACATATCTGCAAACACGTCTGTACACATATCTCCACATATCTACATATATATATATATATATATATATATGGATAGATACAGACAGTTAGAGGTACAGAGCTAGCTATGGAACGTCAGATACGGGCAGGAAACGATGCGGATAAGCCAGTAGACGGCCTCGGCCAGGCGCCTCTTCAGCGCTCTCACTCTTGCCATCCGTGGAGGACGGTCGGGCGTGCGCTTTTTTGAACTGGAAACCAAAAAAAGTACCTTTGATAAATTTGTAGAGGTCGCGTTCGACGTGCGTTTCGCCGGTTGCCAGGTTGAGGAGCGCCTCCTCGAAGACTGCCTCGAGGTGGTTCAGTGTCCAATTCCGATACTCCCAGACCTGAAGGGTGCACGATCGGAGACACCAAAGGACGAGACGGAGAGACGAGCTCACGGCTCTCGAAAGAAGGCAAAAAGACAAAGCTTCACAAATGCGCCCGCATATCTCCCCGTTCCAGGCCTTGCTGGGCTGCGCGGCGCTTCAACAGTCCACGAGAAACCGTCTAGGCGGTCGCCTCCAGGAAAGCGACGGAGGTACATGCAGCCTTGCTTGTTTTCTTTTCTCTCGCCAGTTCTCACCTTGATTTTCAGCTTTTCTCTCTCGAGGTCGAGGTAGGATCCACGGTACTCGAACGCCTTTCGAAAGTGCATGTCGACTGGCCCTGCGTTGCTGACGTCTGGGATGACCGGTGTTCGCAGATAATTCTTGTCTTGCCCCGTCGCGTAAATCAGAACCGACGTTCCTTTCTGCAAAAAGGTCAACGCATGCACAACGAATGCAACCGCAGCCGGGTGTCCTCGCCTCCAACCCCGCCCTTCTCTTTTGCAGGTGCGCACACACACTCCGGCAAGCAACCCCATGCAACCACGGCGATGTTCATGTACATCAAGAGATATAGAAGTATGCCTCTACGCATATATATATATATATATATATATATATATATATGTATATATATGTATGTGGATATGTGAGTTGATGGGAATCCATCTCGGTAGATTTGTAGAGATCTATGTAGACAGATATGTGAACATCCTTCAAGACGCATGCAGATGTGTAGGCATATATTTGGGCGTGAAACTTCGGGCCCAGCACGCGCATTCGCTCTGTGTCTCTCTGCAGGCTGTGTAGGGTTCGTTCCTGCACGTTTTTTCATCGGAGCAGGACTGGACTCTGTGCGGCTGCGGAGGCTCACGTGAACTTTACATTCTTCGCGCGTGCCTCCGAATTCGAACTCCATGAACGCGGAGAACTTGTCGTCCATGTAGTTTTGAATCTGGAGATTCCACAAAACGACTTTCCACCTGCGGGGATACGACCAGTGCTTCCGCTCGTCCTCGGCCTCACCGCGCTCTTCTGGCGGTTGGTCAATAAGTTCCAGGAACTCCTCGTATGTGTACTCTTGGGCACCTGGAGGAGACCATCGACAGGAAAAAGAAGAAAGTGAGACGCGACTCCGCATTCCCCTTCTCCCCACAGCGAGAAAGATATGCACATTCCCACATATGCATCTTGGTACGCACGCATGCAAACAGACACAAATACAATCATATATCTGTATATGCATGTACAGATGTAAGTGTATGTATACGCATACAGACGTATGGCTGCATTCATCATGCATCTACACAGATGCGCATACCCTGACTACACAGATACCTATACATATATATACATATATATTTATATATATGCGTATGTTTGGAGGCGAGGTTGACGGGATTTCGTGTGTGCATCTTGGTTGCCTGTTTACCGAGAGACTCGTCGAACAGCATCTTTTCAACTTCGGCTTGGTCGAGCGGTTCCGCTCCACTTCCCCCCTCGACAGGGACAGCGACGTCTTCTTCGGCCGCGCCGCCTTGCTCCGTCGGCTTCTCCTCGGCGGGCTGCGCAGGCTTCGCTTCCACCTTGGCCTCGGCGGCCTCTACCATTTCCTTCAATTTCATCATCTTGCCGACTCAGAAGAAGACCAAGAAAAAGAGAAGAAGGAAAAGACGAAGGACACGGAGGGAGAGAACAAGGAGAGAACAAGGCGGAGAGAACAAGACGACGAAACGGAGAAGGACGAGGAGAGGAAGACGAGAACAAGAAGGACAGGAAGGTTAAGGTTTGTGTTAGAAAAGGGGGAAACCGGTCAAAAACAGAAGTAAGACACTGTTGACGGTTTGTGGTGCCCGGAGGTCCACCGGTCTTGCCGAGTGGCGCTTGTGGCAGATTCTGACATGGTGGAAACGAGAGGAAAGCAAAGCACGCGAAAAGAAGAAAGCCAGGCATGAGGTCCAAAGACGGAGAAACGGGGTCTCCGGCAACTCTTCCCCCGTGCGCCAGCGTCGCACCCTCGCTCCTGTACCGGTGCCGCGAGTGAGGCGACTCTGGCAAGTCAGCAAGAAAAGCGGATGCCGCAGGCCGAAGGAGAGAACGGAAGCGAACGAGAGACTGGAGACGAGAGAAACGGAGAAAAGAAAGAAAGGGAAAGGAGGAACAGAGAGACGAGGAAGACACGGTCCGGAGGAGAAAAGGAGGGAGTGCTGGAGAGGCGGGAAGACAAGGTATGAAAGAAAAGACGGAAACGACGAAGAGGAAAGACCGACAAAGGAAAGGATAGCAAACGACGAGGGGTAGAGGAAAGAGCAGGGAGGCAAAGAAGGGAAGGGGGAAGGAGACCGGCAAAGAAGCAACGAAGGGCGAGAAAAACGGAACAGAGAGCGAGCGGGAAAAGGAGACGACGAGAGCGGGAAGAAAGCGCAGACACTAAAACGTGTATCTACGGCGAGACAGAGATCCCCCGGGCTCTGACCTCCGCATTCAAACCCCAGAGGAGACCCATGTGTAGCGGGAATCACGAGCAAAGAAAAAAATCTTTCAGGAAAAGAAAACTCGTGGGAAACTGAAGCAGCCAGGCGCAAACAGCGGCACGCCACGGGGCCCGGCGTTGGCTAGCGGCAGAGCCGTGTGGAGACGCACCGTCCTAGATTGACTCCGCCTCTCTCCGATCCTCTTTTCTTTTCCTAGTTTGTTTCTCTTCCCTTTCAAAGGCTGCATCGAGGCAAACACTACTTCGTTTCCGCCACCGGTTGCCGATCTCCCTGCGCGCGCGTCAGCGAAGCCTACCGTGGAGAGATGCCAGACGAGACTGCAGGCGACGGAGGCAATCGACGATCGCGGCACAGATGGCCTTGGCCTCGCGGCGGTGAAACAGACGAGATGAAGACGCACTGGAGGCAAGCAGCAAAATGGAGGCAAGCAGCAAAATGGAGGCAAACATGGCGACTCACGCTTGCCGGCATAGCCTGTACGATCGCGGGTCGGCTGCGAACCTGCCGCCGTGCGTACAGTTTTCTACGAGACACGCTACACCGAACAGGACTGATCCAAGCCTGGGTGTATCTCGCAGCGAAGTAGATTGTGTTCATTGGCGTGGATATTTCAGGACGGCACGCAAAAGAGAACTTTGGGAACCGGCTCAGCCGAGAGCGCGCCAGGGAATCACCACTGCTGTGCAACAGAAGAGGTTTTCTGTCTTTAGCACAGACGTGTGTCTGTTTGAGCCTTGGAGAAAAGGATGAAAAAGGACCGAGGTGAGCTCCGCCAACTTGGCACGGATACCACGACCAACAGCCTGTACAGACAGCTGGAATCTTGTCAGGCTGCACGGGCGCAGACTTCTTTCGGGTTGTTTTGTCTTGTTTTCACCATCTAGATAAACGCGGCGCATCGGGGAGTTCTGACCGCGGGGCTCCGCGGCGAAGGTCATGGGGCCCGTCCTGGTGATCCAGGGCGTTTAGACCATCGATATTCGTTTTTTGTTTTTCATGATTGCCGTACTCCACCACCCCACTGGACTGCGTAAGACGCCTAAAAGTATATTGGATGTCAATATCCTATGAAACGTTATTCCACTTCGGAGATGTTCTAGGCGTAATATTTAAAACGCATCGTGTATGTTCTCCTCTCTCCACGGAGTACGGAGTTACGGGGGGTTCGAATCCTTTGTTCAAACCTGGTGAATTTGCCTCACAGTTTGCGGGATGAGACGTACTGATGGACATGTAGGGCGAAAGAACTGCATTTTTCTGTAGCGGCAGATTCCCTGTTTCGATCGCTAGCGTCGGAGCACGCCTTCCTCGCTG
Source organism: Neospora caninum Liverpool (assembly GCF_000208865.1). Taxonomy (NCBI): domain Eukaryota; phylum Apicomplexa; class Conoidasida; order Eucoccidiorida; family Sarcocystidae; genus Neospora; species Neospora caninum. The sequence continues at coordinate 1,361,460 of NC_018392.1, forward strand.
TTGCTTGCGCAACTGCAAAGCACGTGAAACCCCCCCGTGTCATTTCCTGGGGGTATGAGCTGCACACCTCCCTCGACTCGTTTTTCTTCCGTTTAGTGTGTAGCGGGATCTGTCCGAGTCCTCTCGCCGTATCACCGCGGAAGGCGTGCACCGTGCGCGAAGACTTCTCTTTCGTGCGGCCGGCTGTGCTTTGGGGCAGAATCTCCTGGGTAAGAGGTCTAGAGCCTCTCCACTGCGTTGTGAAAAGCTTCAAACGGTGGACGGTAGGATTCTGTGCCTTCCCTTCTCGGTTTTTTCTCTGGTCTGTACCGTGTGATCGATTCGTTTCTGTGTATTCTCCGCCTTCGTCGCGGCGCACAGTCGCCCCCGCTCGCCGTCGTTTCGTTCCCCGTAGAACCGACATGCTTCTGACTACGGTTTTCTTCATGTGTTCACTCAGTTCCCTCGTTTTGTTCCGCCAGTTTTCGAAAGTAACCTGACGCGTTCGATGTAGATGTTTCTATCCACAGCCTTACACATGTCGTAGATGGTCAAGGCAGCCACTGACACCGCCACAAGAGCCTCCATTTCGACTCCTGTATTGGCAACGCACTCCACTCGGCTACGAATCGTTACGACACAGCCTGCTCTTTCGTTTTGCTGGCTTTCTCCTTCTCTTGTGGGGCTGCCTGCTTCGTCTACGCCGTTGGGTTTTGTCGACGAGCGGAGCGACGGCAGACTCGCACATGGAGAACAAACACACGAGACATCAACTGAGGAAAGCGGAACATTGTGACAAAGAGGAATCAGCGAGCTCGTTGTCTTTGCCGCCATAATTCCCGCCAATTCAGCAACGGCGAAAACGTCGCCTTTCTTTTCTGAAATGGGTCGCAGAGACACCTGCGGAGCGGTGCCGTTTCTGTGCTTTTTCTCTGCGTCCGTTCTTCTGTATTTCAACCGAAGTTTTGAGTCATGTGTTTCTTCACAACACACACTCTCGTGGTCCCCGGTCTCCAAAAGCTCTCGTTTCCCCTGCTCAGAACATTGACTCTCCGATTTTCCTGTGCTTTTAGTCAGGTGTATGTACACCTCAGGTGATAGGAAGACCTGCGCCTCAGCTTCGGCTGTACGTACAGTGGGCGGTTTCCAGGATACATTTACCATTCTCGGTTTCCCGGAAACGGGGTTGAAGTGTGAAAAACACCCCCCTTTGTCGCTTTCCTCTTTGCTTCCCATTTCTGTCAACAATCGCTTCTCTTCCTTCACCGCACCGTAAGAAAATTTCCCATCTCGTCCTTCCTCTCTCAGTGGCGGAAACAAGCGTGTCTCACTCGAAAAAAATGAAACAAAAACGCTAGAGTATTCGACGACGGGCCTTTGTCTTGCTGTTGGCGCGAACATGAGACCTCGCGGATTCCAGGGCGGAGTTGCTGGTGGTTGCTGGAGGTAACTTTCTTTGCCGCCTGAAGAGAAATGTGAATTTCCACTCGTCAGCGCACCGCGGGCACCCTTTCGGAAGCAACGGCGGGGGCCGAGAAGAGAGACAACAAGCGGCCTGCCTCCCATGGGGCGTTCGCTTGAGAGCAGCGGGGGGAGAGAGGCGGAATAAGGGGAAGAGCGGGAAAGAGGCGAGCCCTTAAAAAGAGCGAGGGAAGGCGCAAGGCAGAGACAACAAAGCAAGAAGGCCGAAGAAGAGGAAGGAAAAAGGAAAGGCAGCTACGAAGGAACACAGACACAGACGACGGCATGAAGGTGAAAGTGAGAGAAGGGACAAGAAGCTGGAAGGAAGCTTGGAGGACCGGGGGTAGCTACGAGGAAAGGAAGAAGGCCAAGGCACAAGGTAAGGAAGATGCAACGAAGGAACAAAGAAGACAACTAGAGAAGAGGGGGAAGAAGAAAAAACAGAGCATGGGAAAAACCCATATTCTTCGCTGTCAACATCACAGAGGTCAGGGTGACTATATCCGCAGGTCGGGCGATGCAAACAAACAGCGCAAGCTGCCGGCGAGCGCTTCGAGCTTCCTATCTTTCCTCAGTTCTTCATCTCGAGAAAAGATCCACCGAAGAAAGAGCATGGAGAACTAGGATTGAAGAAGAGAATGAGATTATCGCACTGACTGAAAGGCAGAAGGATCACACCAAAGTGACTGACCAGTAAAGAAACTGTCTCTCCTCAAAAGTGTCTCGTGTGCTCCGCACGCTTTGCTGTGTGGTGAGCCTTCAGCAAAAAAGTGGCCAGAGAGAGAGACCATCAGGGAGACAGCTTTGCCGCGAATCTTCTTTGCCGCGAGAAGTCCCTCCTTCACAGTCTTCCCCTCTGAAAAGAGAAGCCGCGCTTTTCTCTTTTACGGGTGCCTTTCCACCGCGTCGTTTGCGTTTGAAACCTCAAGGCCTCCCGGGGGCTTTTTTGACGAACCTCGCGACATGTAGACAAAACCCGCCACATGAGATACTGCTCGGAAGCAGTCCGCGACTAAGCCTAAAAGCGAAAGTTTCCACGGCAGAAAGCATGGCGTGTCACTTGCTACTCAAGCCGAGTTCTCCAAGTTTTCTCGAGAGAGAGAACCACGAGAACTGAAACCGGACGAGCAACACGAGGGCCAGATGCTCGACGTCCGTGGTCACACACCAGCAGTGCGAGGCAACACTCCGACTCCGGGGTGGCAGCGTCCGCTGTCTGACAAACATCTGGGGTGTATGTACAGCCGGCAGTTTCCGATTTTCTAGTCCCCCGTTTTGTTTGGCAATCCGTTTTTCAGTTGTACGTACACCGGATCCATTTTGAGCTAGTTTTCCCTCCTCGTTGTCCGCTAGATGATCGACACAGGCGTGTAGAGGTTCGGTCCCGGCCGCGTCCGACGCCCAAGAATTTCTCCCGCCTGCTTTTCCTCTATTCTCCACATTATTTTTGTTTGCGTATTTTTCTTCCTCCAGGCTCCTTTATTGCCACGGAGAGAAGACTGTCGTCCTTTCGCCGGTTACCCCGTTAGTTTCTTTCCCGTGGCTCTCTACACACACACTCGCGAGCAACTCTCTTCCTCTCGGCCTCCTTCCTCGGGGTTCCGGTAGGGTTCCTTTCTCTTTCCGTTGTCCCCGTTTTGCCACTTTTCGCGTCGTCTGCTTCGCCGCAGCGCCTCTCTTTTCTCCTCTCTCCCGTCCTCTTCATCTCCCTCTACTCCGCTCCCTAAACCCGTTGTTCTACTGCCCTCCGTCAGCTTCACACCCTGACTCTCGTTGTCCAGTGTGGTGTTCTCGATCCTCTCCTTACTGCGTCTTCGCCTCCTCCGCAGATTCCGCGTTGTCGGTATCCTGGCGCGCTTGTCTTCGTGTCATCTGACTGCTTCTACCCTGCGCGTTCTGCTCTGTCCTCGCCCCGCCCCCGCGCGGTCTCTTCTTAACCGCCTCGCTCTTCCCTCGCGGTCTCTTCTTAACCGCCTCGCTCTTCCCTCGCGGTCTCTTCTTAACCTCCTCGCTCTTCCCTCGCGGTCTCTTCTTAACCGCCTCGCTCTTCCCTCGCGGTCTCTTCTTAACCGCCTCGCTCTTCCCTCGCGGTCTCTTCTTAACCGCCTCGCTCTTCCCTCGCTCGTGTGTTGCCAATGTTTAGCCTCGTCTCCGGTCTGTATCAGTGGCTGTTCTCCTACGATGAATTGCGTCTTCTTCTCATCGGCATCGACGGCAGCGGAAAGACCACATTTCTCGAGCAGCTGAAAGCGCGGTATGCAAAACCGCGCGGGAGAGCTCGTCCTTCTGCCTCTTCTCCCCTCCACTCTTCTCACGTTGGCCCCGCTGACGCCGCCCCGCCCTCGCTTCCCGCTGTATCTTCCCACAACAGCAACGATGTAGACGCTACGCGAAAAACGTCTCTCTCTGCTTCTGTTGAGCCTCCCTCTTCGGTGTCTTCCTCTTCACTTTCCTCTTCTTCGCCTTCTTCCTCTTCTTCCCTTTCTTCTTCGCCTTCTGGTTCTTCGTCACTTTCTTGTTCTCCCCCGTCTTCCTCTTCGTCATCCGCTTCTTCGCCTTCTTGTTCCGTGCTTCCGCATGTACAACCGACGACGGGATTTAACTTGACGAATTTCGTTTTTGAGAATTTCAAGGTGACCGTGTGGGACTTGGGCGGTCAGAAGACCCTGCGGAACATCTGGAAAGACTACTACAAAGACTGTCACTGCATTTTGTTTTTCGTCGATGCGGCAGACAGCGCGCGTCGGGACGAAGCCTGTCGGGCGTTTCAGTGTATGCTCAGCGACTTGGGAGGTGCCGCGCCTCCGCATGCAGAACCGCGAGAGAGCACAAGAGCCCCGTCCTTCCCGGAAAGAGAGATGTGCTCGCCTCCTGTCCTGCTTGTTGCAAACAAACAAGACGTGGCGACTGCGGAGTCCGGCGAGCGTCTCCTCCCCTTTTTTCTCTACCAGCACGGCGCACCGCGACGAGGAGAACGGACGAGAAAGGAGCGACAAAGAGCGACATCGTGGGCCACAGGCGCTGAGGAGGGGACAGTGAAGGTCGTCGCACACACCGCGTTAAACTCGGAGAGTGTCGAGTCTCTCCTTCGAGCCGGAGTGGCAGCTGCGCAGGCCAAGCGCGACTTGGAGAGAGAACAAGAAAGATGGCACGAGCAACAAACGCAGATGGACAGTCCCCTGTTCCGCGCGGGGGGACAAACCGCAGAGAGCGGACAGAGCACAGAGGAGCCGGAGCGACGTTCGGAGAGAGAACGACTGGCGAGATCTGCATGCGCAAACCAGACGCCCAGCGGAGACGAAGACGAGCAAGAGGCAGGCAGAGACACTGAAGCTCGCCACGGGAACGGAAACCCGAAACGTTCTTTACCCACGTCGACTACATCCGCTTCTTCAGTTCCCTCTTCTCCAGCTTCTGCAGTCCCAGGCAGAAACGTGCACCCCAGTCCGCTCGTCCCGACTGTGTCTTCGCCGAGCTCTGTCTCTTCTTCCGCGCTCCGCGCTGCTCCACTCTCTGTTTCGCCGCAGGAAGCGAGGGACGATTCACCTTCCCGCTCTTTTCAAAACGGCCAGGACGAACGAGAGAGCGTCACAGATCTTCGTTCAGGTGCTCAACCAGGACCGCCGCACAGTCGAGAGCCGCCTGTCAGAAAAGACACTGAAGACGAGGCCAGAGAAGAGAAACAACGAGCAGGTTCGGTGTCAAGCGAGGACCGCTCGGGAGAGGAGGGAAGTCGAGATTCAAGTGGGTTGTACGACCTTGAAGAGGCGCAAGCTAGCTTTGAGTTATTCCTGGCTTCGCGCCTCCACCTCGCGTGCACACCTTCCTCGAGTCCGCTGCCTGCACGACCTGCGAATGGGTCAGCTCTGGGGACTCGTGCGCAGAGAAATACCTTCTAACGTTCGCTGCAGAGATTCATGAGGTGCCTCGTGACGTAGTTTGCCACGCTCTAGACCCACGCGTCTTCAGGTACATGTCCACACAGTGGAGAGGAGTGGCTTCGACTCTCAGAACGCGACGACTTTCCCATTTTTGAGACCACTCAACAAGTGACGTCCGACATACAAACGACTGCGCTGCTGCGTGCCTTCCTCGTGCGGTGCCGACGTTGCTTTGATGTGCACAACCCTGCGAAAGATGAGCAGGGCGAGAAAAATGAACGACGGCATTCTTCTTGTTGTTCACCACCTCTGCGTTTGAGAAAAATGAGGAAAACAAAAGACTGTACCAAGTAGCATTGCGCGCGCAGGTGAAGTCCACGTGCCGCCACTAGTCGCTGGCTACCTCCACCGTGTAGAGAGTTATGAAGCGAAATGGTTCTCACACAGTACAGAGCTTGCGGGCATGCGAAAAAGCTACGAAAAAATAGTCCCTTGTCTGTTGCGCGTGTTACTGCCCAGAAATGTAGTTCTCTTTCGACTGGTTAGTGAAGTCCTTTTCTCCCAGGCTACTCGGCTTTCCCCGGAGTCAGACTCTGCTGATACGGGACACACTGACGGGTGTTCATTTGTTGGCAAAACCACACAGAAAACACGACGGCGGGGCCGCTACGCTACAGTGATGGGTACGTCCGGCGCAGTGCAAACGTTTGTCTCGTGTTCGGGATACACGTTCTGCATCGAAGCACCGCTGCTCGGCACGAACTCCACTTGGTTCGATGGCACGGAGTACTGTTCACTACCTCGCCGAGGCGTGTTCAGAGTCCTTCAGGAACCGGGGTGTGGGAAGCTCCAGAGAGGCCACGGGTTTCAGCCTGTCCCTCGCGTGCCCAGACTGGTTTTCCACGATATCTCGGTGCCTCTACGAGACGGATTCGCCACCGTTTCAGAAGAGCGAATCTGCCAAGAGATTGCGCCTCTGCAACACTTCGATTTCCTATCTCAAAGAGAAGCTGGGTGGGGGAAGTCTGACTCTAGAAGGGCTACATTTTTCGCAAGCAGGCAAACGTGTCCAGGCCGGCCTCCACACGCCGAGACGTTTGATTATCCGGGGAAACGGATCTGCCCGGGAGCGAAGGCTCGGGATGCGAAACTGCACTGACAGCCGGGTCACGGAACCCTCTGCAGGCGGTTAAACTTCTACATGCCGCATTCAGTCAACCGTTCTGTGACAAGATCCACACAAAACACAACCGTTTCTACCGGCTAGGGAAGTGGACTGTTTTACCGTAAATCCCTGTGGGTTCGACGCACGCTCAAGTCGCCGGAAGCACCCTTCTCTACCAAAACTGTGTCGCGCTCCCCTGCCTCCGGAGGCAACAGAGCCCTCCCTTCACGCAAATCATGTTTTCTTCTCATACATAGGTATCTACAGTTGGAAACGACAGGGATTTCAACATTCGCCCCGCCCTCCCGGAAAAACCGCGGCGAGCGCAGTGACACCATCACAGCTTCGCGAGTCGTTGCGCAAAAGAGACAGAGCCGCCTCTCCGGTTTCTCTTCCCGATCTACACCGCTTTTCTCCCGCGAAACTCCGCACGCCCCGGGACTCCGTGGAAGTCCCATCGGCATCCTTTGACACCAAAGTTTCTTTTACTCAAAATGGGCGTCGGGTTCAACACGTGCGCAGCAGAGACGAAAAGAGGGCGTTTGGGAAGTTGAAGTGATCTATTCTGATGTGTGCAACGCCGGCAGGGTTGTCGAACGCCGAATGTCGGCGTCTTTGCCGGAAGAAAAACAGTCGCCGAGCGGACCGGCGACGCTTCCGGCGCGGAAGACACCCTGAAAACGTGAACGCAAGACACAAACCACGACAGGGAAAACTTCCGAGTCAGCAAACGCAATCAAAAAGAGGCATCTGCCAAGCTGTCCAACTGAACGTCGGACGCTGTGAAGACGCATGGCGCGTCTACGACACGGTTGCTCGACGGCGCGCCATCGACTCCAGGACACAGCTGCCTGCGTGTGTTTGCGTTTCCAGTGTCTCGCGTAGTTCTCCCCCCCCCCCCCCCCCCCTTCCTTCCCCTGGCGTTAGACGTTCGCTCACCTTCGCGCACGGAAGCCTCCTATTCACGCCATTCTCTGGCGGTCTGAACCGTGGCACATACAGCTGAGCATGCGACGAATCGTAGTTGTGGAGGTAGGTCACCTGCTGCGCATCCCGCGTCCCTCGATCTGAGTGCGCCGAGTTCGCGCGTGGACCTTCGGCGTCTCTCTTGCCTTTTTCGCCCGTCCCCAAGACCCGCGCCAGCACCTCCATGTGCATGTTGAAGTACACGTGCACGACCACTTCGCTTGGCGAACCCAGCGGAGCTGAGTCTTGCACGACCTGAAAAAAAGGAAACCGGAGTCAAAAAGCAGATGTGTGGAGACGCGCGAGGGAACCCTTTGTTTCTGCCCCGTTTCGCTGTCGAAATCGGAGATCGGGGCACGAGAAAGCTTTCTTGCTGCTCTCTGCGACGCCTGGTTTCCGGGCGGCCTCGCGGGGCCAACGTGGTGCCAAAACGCGGCTGTTCTCCTCTTCAGGCAGAAACTGAGTGCATTGCCCGCTACGACCGGGATGCGTGCGGCGCCGGCGCTCACCTCGACGCGAATGTGCCGTCGATTGTAGTGGTCTGGTACTCGCTCGAACGTGTCGAGGGCTCGGAGAATGTCATCCGTCACCGCATACACCTCGCCGCGCACTTTCTCGCCGACTCCGCGCGCGTCAAAGAGGCACGGACGGTACCGCTGGTTGGCGTCCACAAACAAAGGGTAAGCCTCCGTCGTGACTGCGTCGAAGAGATACACTGCTTGGCGCGGACCATCTTCACTGGATTCTGCGTCTGTGTCAGGTAAGCAGGCAACGCCAGTGTCGCGGGGATCCGACGTCGCCGCTACAGGAGTCGCGTCACTGGCCGCAAAAACGGACTTGTTCGTCTCCTCTTCCACCTCACTTGCGATTCTTGTGAAAATGTGGTGATTCGGCATCCCGCGTTTCAGCGTCCCGTACACGAAAACCAAGTGTCTGTACAGTCGGGGGGAGTCGCACGACGGCGACAGCGTCACCAGCACTGGCGTCATGTCGCAGGACAAGCCGGTCTCTTCCGCGTCGGAAGTCGCCGCAGAGAGCGACGGACGCCCACCCCGTTCTCCCTCGGTGGTCTTGCCTGGTCCATCCGCGTTCACGAGTAAGGGTGGCGGACTCGACTCGTGGACCGAATCCCCGTCAGAACGCGTGGAGCCTCCCCCATAGAATGTGACGGAAGATTCAGGCTGACACGGGGAAGCCTTTTGCGAAGTCGCGCCGAGCTTCGAGGCAAGCAGCGAAGCGTGAGGCATCCGCCGAGTTGCCCCAACGGCGCTCGCGCCTGCTCGGAGGAACCCCAGAGGGCTACGGCAACCCAGCGACCGAATCGAGGATCCGATCTCTTGCGGCGGCTCCACCATGGTAAGTTCAGTGCCTCGGCGTGGGCGGAAACGCTGAAGGTTCTCGTTCTTGACGGTGTTCAAAGGATTCAAACGATTGCGGTTGCGAAGAACCGGAAGGGGACTGGGGACGGGTCCGCGCCGCCGAGCTCGGAATCATTGCAGTTCCAGTGGCCCAGGAAGGTGCCGAGGAACAGAAGACAGATATACGATCTCCGAGACAAACCGACCGAAACACGAACTGGAAAAAATCTCTTCCACGAACTCTTGGCGATGCATATACATTACGCGCTTCTTCGCCGGCGGAGTAGCACGGGGCGGAACCATGGGAACTCGGACTCCGCGTCTCCCCCCCCTCGGGAGACACTCGTTTTCTGGGGAGAAGCATCCACTGTCTCTCCGAACACCACCCCCGGCGGAAAAAAGCAAAAGAACCTGAAAATCCCTTTTCCCCTCGTTCCTAAGAAACGACCCTGCGCGGACGCGCACCACTACACTCGCATCGCCCGCCGCTGCATTCGCACCCGGCTGACGCTCTCAAGCGACGTCAGTAGCCACAAAAGGGAAACCAGAACAAGAAAAAGGCCATTGTGGAAGTGTTTCCCGGTCAATTAAGAGGAGCGCCCGCTGAAAACGTCAAGACGACCGGCCCTAGTCAAAGGCGAAAAACGCGAAAACTCGGCGGTGAGAAAGAGACAAACAGCCGCCTCTGGACCAGTACGGCGAGAGAGCTCATCCCTGACGAAAACCGCCTGCAACGCGTCCTCTTTTCCGTCCGGGAGAGAGGCTTCAAACGCCGACTGTTTGTTTAGAGGGTTTAAGAATGCTCCAGTAATCGAAAGTCGAAATGGAAGAGAGATGGAGGCAAAAGGAAACCCGCCATCTTGCCGGTGAGAAAAGCACACATTTAAAAGTGACGAGAAACGGTGCGCGGGAACTAGCCAGTCTTTACACGCCATCTCGCGATACGGTACATCGCGGGGGTGTAGTTCAACCTTTGGACGTCTCGCTGCGGACCGAGAGACGACGTGAAAAACCGTTATCTTTGCGAAGCGCTCTTCAAACCACCTCTCCCACTCTTGCGTCGAAAAAAAAAACGCGAACTTCCCCATTTTTGGCTGCTCCGGGGCCCTTCGTCCAGCTGGGTTTGTATTACACTCCTCTCTCAGGGGCCCTCTCGAACACAAGATGAAAATGTCGCCGGAAATTCAGCCCGTCCAAAGGGAAAGACTCGACTAAGTGGGCAAAGAGCAGAAACAACAAAAGTCCGAACGTTTGCTCGAAAAAAACAGGCGCATGGGTGCCTACACAGAGTACTCGGGGGGGTACTTGTGGGTGACCCTGGGTTGCAGTCGCCTCTCCTTGGAGGTTATGCGGACGCAGACTTGTAATTCCGCTTTCGCGAGGCTGAAGAAACGCAAAGCTTAGCATCTTCCGGCAAATCGACACACTGCGGGAATGGGTCATACAGACTCGTGGTTGGTAGAAACGTGTCGGTTCACGGCGAGGCGGATTGCGCGCCTCCGCACGCCCAGCAGCCGCTCGATCGCCCGTGTTCGTTGTGTGCCAAAGGGGAGTTCGCTCAGTGCAATGAAGGCCGGGGTCACGTCTCTCCACCGCTGAACTCTGTTTTGAAAGTCGACTGAAGGCGAGCGCTGTGCAGTGGGTTACAAGTGTCGGAACGTGGGCGATCTCCTCTGCACAGGAAAAGCGTGCAGCACATCGAGATGCAGGAAACCACGGGGAACGCGCACCGTCACACACACTCAGGTCTGCCTGAAGAGCCTTTCCGTTTCTTGTGCCTGCGGCAACATCCGCGAGATACACTCCGTAGCCTACACAGCAGTTTTTCGTAAGCCGTTGCCTTTACGTGAGGCCCAGCGCGCCCACGGAGGCACTGCTGTCTGAATTTTCTGTTGTACTCACAAGGAAACTCGAACTCGAGTCACGTTTCACGGGAGAGGTAACGCCATCGTGCGGGGTTCCGGCGACGCAAACTTGAATTACGGTTTCTCCTAACAAAAAATCCGCTCTGAGTGCGCAACGGCTGCGGTGGGACTCGGGAGGAGACCAGCAGCGATGCAGGGAGCCATGCAGCGATAACGGACCGGAAACCGAGTCGCAAGTCAAAGCTCACATGTGAATGACAAAGACACACGGTACGAAGCTCTCCTGCGCATTCGCTTTCAAATGTTCGGAACGCATTGGCGTTGTACGAGCACGTCGCTCCAAGTTACCCAGCACTTTCTGTTGGAGGCTACCAGAACCAGGCAGGCGATTCACTGGGAGAAGACGTGGACTTCCTTCATGCGTCGCACCGGGTACGGTCCTCTTTTGTTTGCCCCATTTTTCTCAGACGCAGAGGTGGCGAACAACAAGAAGAATGCCGTCGTTCATTTTTCTCGCCCTGCTCATCTTTCGCAGGGTTGTGCACATCAAAGCAACGTCGGCACCGCACGAGGAAGGCACGCAGCAGCGCAGTCGTTTGTCTGTCGGACGTCACTTGTTGAGTGGTCTCAAAAATGGGAAAGTCGTCGCGTTCTGAGAGTCGAAGCCACTCCTCTCCACTGTGTGGACATGTACCTGAAGACGCGTGGGTCTAGAGCGTGGCAAAACTACGTCACGAGGCAAGTCTACCGCGCTCTTTCTTTGTCTCTCGAGGCTGCCTGAACGCATCGCTCCACTTCCAGCGACGAGACAACAAGAAGCGGCTTCCAGGCACCTTCAAACGTTTTCGTGGGGTCGGTGTCCCGGAACCTGGACGAGATCCCCTGCCTTGGCGACAGCCACCACGAGACACCAGATCGCGCAAGCTCGGGGCACGCCCGACAACCTGCGCGCGTCTGCAGATGGCTTCTCATGAATCTCTGCAGCTAACGTTGCAGGCGATTTCTCGCTGCCGAACACATGTCGGAAGATTTCCAAGAAAGAATCTGGTTGTCCATTTTCGGCGACTCGCGGCTTCCAGTCCGAGGAGAAGGATCGCGCTTCGCAGTGTGCCAGGTTTCACACCTGTCTCCTCAGTCTCCGGGGTTGTTGTGTCTCGGCGTCTGGGCGCCTCCCGAGGAGCATTTCGAGGGTTTTTGAGTGCTGTGGAAACGATGCCTGGTTTTTCGGCTGAACCGTATCTTTTTGCTTGTGCAACTTCCTTTTTCGTCTGGCTCGCTTGCAGTTCCCAAAAACGATAGCGGTGGGCCGCGCTCTCGATTGCACGCGAAAAAACCTTTTTCACATCGCATGCACTCCTCACTGCTCCACGTGCGTGATCCTTCTCCACTTTCCCGCTTGTCTTTTTATTGTTCAGTCGCGCGGAGAAGTCACACAGTAAACGTTTCGACAGAGGCGGAGACCAGGACAGCCGTCGAGTGTGCGCAGAAACCAGCATGCGCGATGGAGAAAAAACAGCACACCATGCACATGCATACATAACTCACTGTAAAAATAGATAGGTTTCCGTATTTAATTCTGCCTCCGTGGGGAAGAATATGCAATGATACATGTGCGTGTTGAGAGGTGTAGGGGCTTCTTCTTCCGCTTGCCTCCCTTGGTGAAGACCTTGTCCCGCTTTTTCGAACCTTACGGGCGTCTATATATTCTGCGAAACGACAAACATGGCGCTGTTCCTCGACAGCCATGGCGAGGATACCTTTCCTCCCTGTCTCGCCGGGTGTCCTCCACTTTCCCTTCTCCGAACAAAACCGTTGAGCTCTCGAGCATCTCGAAACCAGAAATAAGATCCGCGTGCGATGGCGTCGTCAGGCCGGTCGGCTTCTCGGCCGCCTCCGCTGTCTGGACTGTCTGGTGCCTCTCCGTCTTCTCCTTTCTCCTCTTCATTTGGTTCTCGCCGTTTTGCCTTGTCCTCGGTCTCGTTTTTTCGGTGTTTCCTTTCGAGCAACTTGGCTGGCGCGATGTGTAGTTCACGAACATCCATTCGTCGTTTCGGGGACGCTTCTCTGGCGTAAAAATCGGGGAAACCCTTTCAAAATGACACACTCGCGGCTTCGTTCCCCCTCGCATGTTCATGCTTCGAGGAAAACAGGGTTCTGGCCCATCTTCACGGTTTGGCGCGTGCTCGCTCTGTTTCTTGTCTTTGGTGAGCCTCGTGGGATTCTGTCTCTCCAGATCTTGTCTCCCGCGAACGCTCCTCAGTCCCACTCCCATTTCTCTCCCCCTTCCTCTCCTTCTTCTCGTCGCTTTTCAGCACGGCCACCTTCGGGTGTTTCTTCCTTGCATGCGCCTGCTGATTCGTTTCTCTCTCGTCTCTCGCCTTTCTCCGACCTTGGAACACGTCGACCTCAGCGCAGTCAGGCGCCTTCTCGCGTCTTGCCTTGCTCCGTTTCTCTCGCTTCTTCGGCGTTCCTCTCTCTTCTGCTTCGGCCGCCAGCGAGCGGAGCAGAATGCGCCTCTCACGCAGGCAACGCTTCCACTGTCTGTACACCTCCGGCGGAGAGAACGAGCCGCAGATGCATCGGAAGAGACCGCGGGTCGCCGCGTCTCCACTCTTCGGCCTTTTGCGTCGAACATCCCTCGTTTGTTTCCCCCTCGTGTGTTTCCCCCTCGTTGCTGTCTTCTTTCTCAGCACCGGTCGGTTCTCGCTCCTCTTCTTCTCGTCTCCGTTTCTGGCGAGCCTCAGAGACGGGAACGCGAAGAGGAACTAGGGACAGACACATGCCACTTGGAAGCTACGGATTCGGAGGTGAGACGCTGTGGGCACGGACGTACACGAGGGGCAAGGAGTGTGCATTCTTGCGCATCAAACCAACGCCACACGCGCTCCCTTCTCCCGGCCTTCGTTGCGCTTTGTCTTTGTGTGCTTTTCTTCGTCTTCTGGTCGCCTCACAGTCAGCCGACGGCAAGGGTAAAGTCTTGTGGTGATGGCTCTAGAGGGAGAGCACGTGGGCCTCGCCGGCACGCCTCGGCGAATGCGAGGCATGCCGGCGTCTCCGTCTCCGCACTGGACAGAGATTTTTCAGAAACACTGTCTCGATGCGTGCATACAACAGTTTGCTTTCTCCATTTTCCCGCAGTGTGCCGATCTCGCGGCCTACATCTCTCGCGCCACGTACGCGTGTGTGTGCGTACTACCCACCTTAAAACGCTAGACTGTCCACCTCCGGTTACGACTGAACATTGTTTCTCTGTCTCGCAAGTTGTTCGTCTCGCTGGCGCCTCTCCGGGTGTTTGCGTTTCTCTTTCCTTTGCCCACCATCCAGCTGTCTCCTCGCCGAGACACCGACCCAGCCGATAGCCGTTTTCCATTTCAGGTTCGTTCGTCGTTCGCTGCCTCGCCGCTCTCGTACCTCTCCTCAGGCGGGGCCCGATACGTCTGCTGTCGCGTTCCTTCGCTCCGCGTATGATCCTAGATTGTGATTCTGCTTCTCCCTTCTCCCTCCGGCAGGGCTGCCCGGCTCCAGCGGCGAGGCGACCTCTGAGGAGCCTGCCGAGGACCACGAGGAAGTTACAGAGGAGCAGTTGCTGTCTTCGCTCGGCGGTCGAACAAAAGACGCTTCTTCCGAGCCGTTCGAAGGCGTGCTGACCAACGAGGAACTCCGGGAGATGGTTCGCCAGGGGTACATACACCGGGAAGACGAGCACCTCGAAGACCCGGTGTCCGCCCCCTTTCTGATCGACGGGCCTCTCTTCAATGGTTCCAGCGCTTTCGCCTCGCCGCCCTATGGCCCGATGCCCCGCATGCAGCCTTACAATCGGTGAGACGTTGTCCGGCGTTCTCTCGGCGCCTGGCCCAGCAGCAAGCGAGAGAAGACGCCAACCAGAAAGGCTCTCGGTGACGTGTGGCGCTGCCATCGCCTCTGGGGACAGAAAGGCGATTCGTCAAATTCGCATTGCGCAGTGTGCCTCCCAATCGCCAGCGACCGTACACAAAGCGATGCATCCAAACGCTGTTGCTCCGCAGGCGATGCGCATCTGCGCGTCTTTTCACCAGCGCGTGTCAGCCTCCCTTCTGGGGAATTGAGCAGGTTCCGTAGCCCCTTGACTCCAAGAGCGCAACCGGCCTCTCGGCGGGTTTCCGCCGCGGCAGGGGATGCGCAGCCGCTTGGAGATGTTCAGATCTACCGATGCAGAGAAGTGATGGAGATAGCTCTAGGTGGATAAACAGAGAGGTAGAGGTGGAGGTAGACGGATGTAGTTGGAGACCGCGATAGGTACGACGGTAGACATAGAGTCAACAGATGTGTAGATACAAAGGCAGAGACATATCCTTAAGGGTCATATATGTATTTGTACGATAGGAACAGTGACGTTTGCTGGCAGTGTGCGGTGTCTTTGGTTTTCCTTTTTTTCCAGTTCCTTGAGCTCCATTCCGACTTTCGCGGATGTCGGTCGGCCGAACGTGTACTCCCCGTCGGTTCCCCCAGAGAATGCAACATCCAGCGTCCACGAGTTTTGGAAGTTCGTGGAAAATCGCACCGTGGACTGGGAGTTCTTCTCTCCACCGGGCAGTCGCTTCGAGCGAACCGAGACCGGCGTGGTCATGACCCCGCCGATTTTCCCGAACCGCGTCTACTTTTTTTCGCGAGAAGACGTTGAAGACGGAGTGTACGACGACCCGTACGCAGACGGCCTGGTCCGCAGCGAAGGGGCGAGCTATTTGAATCCTGCGTCGCCTGCCTTGAGAACGGGAAGAAGACGAGACGCGCATCGGCGAACGGACACAGGTAAACCAAGGGCGGGACACACGGAAAAAACGGAAGACCGACTGGAAGGCAAAGAGAGTAGCACGGAGAAAGAGAGAAGCAGGGCGAAAGAGAGAAGAAGAGAGACGAAGACAGGCAACTCAGAGAAAACGTTATCACGACCGTACCGCTTGGGTGTGCAGAACGAGAGACAGAGACAGCAGCCAGAGGCCGATGCTCACTTCGTGAGAACGGGTCAGGAGAGGACAGGGAACCGGAATGGGGTTGCGGCTAGAGGGGCTCTTGGACCTCGTCAGCCGATTTCTTTCGGAACCTAGGGTGGTCCGCGGACTGATGAACACGAGCTCCTTTTCACGCGGCTTCGTTCGGGCCTTTCCTTGCTTCCTGTTCTTGGAACGAACACGCATTTCGCTCCCTTACGCGCTTCGGGCGACGCAGGCCAGAAACAGAAACGGCGGTGGCGAATGGACGAGGTTGAAAACGATATCCCGCGCGGGAACTGGACCCTGAAGAATGATATTTACAAGGTAGCGATCTTTCGTTCTTCGCGTTCACCGCTCGTTCGCCTGTCCCTTCTCTGTTTTGTCTCCCGTGCCTTGTCTCCTGCCTCAAGCTGCGCCGGCCTAGACCTCATATTCTATGTACATTAGATGTGCTATGCATTCGTACGGACAGAGTTGACGATGCATGAAGATGCTTGGTTTAAATACGCATGCCGTCTCGTGTATCTGTTCCTACAGGAGTCTCGAGTGCCTGTCTTGATGTTTCGTCTTGCCAATGTTGGTGCACCAGCTTCGTTTGCTGGTTTGTTCCCGAGGGGACGTCCGGAACTTTTGAGTTTTCTCAGTGTTGTCGAGGACAGCCGCCACTCGTTCCTCGGCCCGGAAAGCAGAGAGTGCAGTTTGCGACACTGGTTTTTTTCTTCTCTGCAGGATATGCTCGATTCGATAGACTGGGAAAGAGAATGGCCTCACGCCTGTGACCAGAACTACTTCAAACGGTAGGACGCCCTTTTCTAGGTTCCCGCGTTCGGTCCTTTCTCTTCTTGGAGACGTTTTAAATGGTGCAGGCTTTTGTGTGAAGCACATAGATGTATAACGGAGTCTGTGCACGTTTCAGAGCGGTTTCTCCCCGGGAGACGCCCTGGGCGGTTTGGCGTTTGCTGGATTCGCAGATCAGACGTCGCGACGCTCCTCGGAGACAACGACAGGAACGAGGACTGCTACTGGGATCCTCAGTTCCTGGGCGGCGTCGACACGTACCCGAAGGCGCAAGCGGGAGGCATGAACTACACGTGGCCGTTGTTCTGGGTCCCTTGGCTAGCCAAGAAGTTCCCGCGCAGAGGCGGGCAACCGATCAAATCCGAGATCTTCAATCTGGGCGGAGTCGAGCCGCTTCAGGCAAGCGCTGAGCAAAGGGGCGAACAGGGGGAAGAGAACGGGGCAAACGCGCGAGAGAAAAATGTGTCCCTCGTGGTACTGACTCTTTTTTGATGACGGAGACACTCAGAGGGAAAGGCCGCATATATGCCTCCTTTTTCAACGGGAGGTACACTGCGCGTGTGGTCGGTGGCCGCCTCCTGTTTTCCTCCGGAGGCGTGCGTTTCCTCTTCTTCTTTCTTGTAGGCTGACGCATGGTTTTCCGTGTGGGTAGGCGTGACCCTCGTTCCTGCTTCCGCCGTTTTTTCCCTGCCTCCCTCCTTCACCTTTTCCGTCTTCTTTCGTATTGTCTCGCGCTTCTCGCTGCTTCGTCTCTTCACTTCAGTTGCTTGTTCGTCCCGTCCGTGTCTTTGCTGCAGCTCTGGTTCTACCCCGACGGCTGCGAGGCTTCTCACCCGGGATTCTGTGCCGTCAAGCTCGTCTCGCGTCCTGGCTGGAACCTGCCTTTCCGCATCAAACTCTGGATAAAGGGGAGTACTGTCCAAGTTCCGCTTCCTCCAGCTCCGGCTTCCGCGGCGTGCAAGGCCGCGGGAGGAAGGCAAGAGGCGAGGCGAGGGCGGAAGCGGACGCAAGACGACGGAGAAACGGGAGGCGAAACCGCGCGGTGGATCAAGTTCAGGAGCGCAGTCACCGCTGGGCCTTTTAAAAGAGAACAAGCAGACTACGTCGCCTACTCTCTCAGTTTTTGCAGGTACACACAGAGGGAGGGCGTCGAAACACACAACAGTTCTGGCCGTTCGTCGGTTCTCCGCGTGAAGGTTCTGTCTCGAAATGCCTCCATGTGGCCGAGTTAGAGAGGCTCCGGGGGATAGCATTTTGCGCTGGAAGATGTGAACGGCCACACGCCCGTGTTTGTCCGATTCAGATGTCTCCTACCTTAACCGGTTTTCTGGCGGCTGGTGAGGTGCGTTTGATCGTTTCGTCGCGTTCTTCCCGCTGGTTCGGCCTGCTTCCGTGCGGCCTCTTTTCTCGCCGTCACCAAAGGTTCATTCGCGTCGCCTCTCTCTGTACGCCACTCGTCTCTTTGCTCTGGTGGGCTGTCCATCTCCGCGCCCGGCGGGGTGCTTTCAAATCACATGTTCTTCAGTGGTCAGTTCTTCTCTTTTTTCCTTTGCTCTTTCCTTCCTCGCTTTCCGCTCATGCCTTCCGTTAGGCTCCTGGACAAACGCAGCTTCATTTGTCGCCCCAACCCTCCCTTCCCGCCGTTCCTCTCGCCTTCTTCTCCGATCATCTTCAATCCCGAAACAGATGTTGTGCTTGGAGCTGCCGGCGACATCGAACTCGGCGTCGCCATAGCTGAGGACGACTGGGAGTGGGACGACGGTCACTGGGCCATGGAGCAGTGGCTGAAACTTCAGTCTGCTTACCCGGACGACCTCGAAATTGAAACCATCCTGCCTGCTAGGTAAGACCCGCCATCGAAAGCACGGAAGGCGGGCACGAGACGGGTTGCCATCGAACGCCGCTGCTCGCCCTCTTTTCCACTTTTCTGGGTGCGCGCGGACCGCAGATGAACACTTTGGGAGGAGCCTCTGGATACACCTGCTGGTCTGACCTTGAGAGTGGACCGGCAGGAGGGGCGGGCGTTTGAAGGCAGGACTCCGCAGAGGCAGAAGGAAGAAAAAGGAGACGAGAGACAAAGAGACGATGTCCACACACCAGCAATGCTGTTCTTTTGCGGAAAGGGCCGTCCGGCGCGAGTTCCGGAAGCCCCAGCAACGGGGAAAGGAGGAAGCGACGGCAGGGACAGCGCGATCTCGGCGACTGCTCCGCCTCTGTTGCCTGAGTTTCCCTGTTGATCTTTCCTGCGGTTTCCGTTTCAGCTTCACCAACAGTGATATGTTCGAGAACTATAAATATAGGGATATCCCGGACAAGCACTTTGCAAAGTATTTGCCCCCCATGCTGCCGCCTCTCAATTTCACAGACGACGAGCTAGAGCAGGCCTACTCTTTTCCGCGACGGCACGGTTACTGACATCTCTGTGCTTCTCGTCGTTCTCCTGTCGCTTCTCACCCCCACCCATTCCCTACTTTTCTGGCGCCTGTTCTTTCCTTGTCAAAGTTGCCGGGCGGCGCGCCGCGATCCCGGCGGATCGCAACGAATTCGAGTTGTCCTTTTTCCCATGCTTCCTCAGTGTCTGTGCTCTTTCCCGTCTTCCCCCTGCTGTCTCGCGTCCCTTTTGCAGCCTTGTTTAATCGCGCTTCTTGTCAAAAGAGCCTTACGACGTCAGGTCTACGTGGAGCTCGCGTGGCTGTGGAAACCCCAGGCATGCATGTGACGAACACCTAGCCGTGCACACATCATCATGCATAGACTGCTCTGACACGTGCTATGCCTGTCGACTGTCCCCTTCAAAAGTTGCCTCTTATTGGAAATGGATTTCTCTTCACTTTGCGGTCGCTCGTCTCGCGTCGGAGTCGTCGAGCATCCCTGGAACAGACCTCTCTCGCACAATCACACTGCATGTTCTAGTGTCGGAAAGGATCAACGTTACAGTAGAATGTTCGAATGTAACGTTTCCCGCGGTGAGGTTTGCCGCCCCCGTTGCCTCGCTCTTTTGGCCGCAGTGATCTCAACGGATGAAAGAGTTAATTCTCCAACCCTCTCACGTTACTCTTTCTGCTCCTTTTGCGTCCTGCTACCTCTGCTAACCTCACGTCGATCTCTTCTTGGCTAGTGCTCGATGCCGCGAATGCGGCCTCTTCACAGTTTTTGTTCCGCTAGAAATTCGCATTACAGAGGACTATCCATTTTCTGCTGGGCTTGGCGTCTAGTGGCCTATAGTGAGACGCGATTCAATTTGCCGTCCCGCCACTCGTGTCGCGCACTCTACACACAGAAGTGTTCTGACAAGTTGCTTGTGGTTCTCACCAGCGTATCTCGCGCCTTTTTACAACACTCGGGGGAGAACAGAGAAGCAAAACTTGTGATGAGACTGTCGCGCAGCTGCGGCTCAGCTTCTGTGGCAGCGCTTCCAACAGAACACACGCCACGCGACTTTCCGTACACCCCCTGTTGCTCCCGTACAATTTTTTTTTACAAGAACCGCTGCAGTCTGTGATTGACAAGTTTGCCGATGGTCCGTTTGGAGCGGGGGGAGCCTACGTCAGTGCATACGAGTATCCGCGGGGCGCATACCGGGACAAGCAGTGTGTCACAAAAAAGCCAGCGGCGGTGTCGGTCTTTCTCTGGTCTGTAAGGATGCTGCTTGTATGACTGCACAAGGTGCGTCCCCGCTTCAACAGCTGCCTTCTTCCCGCCCAACTGCTTGCTCCGTCTCCTCGCACAACGCAGGCAAACAAAAATGTGTAATCTGTGTCGATGCACATCCTTGCTGAGCAGTCCAGGGGGACGGGGCGCATCACTAGGCATGGAATGCCTCCGCAACTCACTGCGTTGCGGCTCGCGAAGAATGCTCTCCTCCCGGCCGTCAGTAGCAACGTAGCAACGGAAACTGGTACGTTTCGAAGACACAGCGACGGCAACGCAGCAGACGCGTTCCGCTCTTGGCCTCACCCGCGAACGCGAGGCTCTCAAAGCGATGTCCGTGGAACTGTTTTGTGCAGGACATCACGGTCGTATCTTTCCCGCTCAGAGAGGCCTAACTGCTGAAGCGGTTCAGCCTCAACAAATCAATGAATGTCCGGTGGAGGCGCCTCTCCACTTGGGAGAGAGCCCGCGAGGAGCAAAGAGTGCGAGCCACGTAACCCCGTTCCTGCCGACCTCCCCTCTGCGCTCTGACCTGCGAAGACAAAGAGTAAGCGCCTGAAACACATAGAGGATGCAGCGCGACAAAGGGAAGAGGCTGTCGAGAGTGAACACGACACAGCAGTTCTGAAAAGTTTAACAGCGTCATACGTGTGCGACAGGCTGGTCTCTGTATCCCGTTTGTCGATCCCCCCTTCCCCTGAGGACCGTCTTCTCCACTGGAAGACACCACGTGGACGTCACAGTCACCCTTCACCTCTAAAAAAGAGACGTTTGCTTGGCGGGAAAAGGACGGAGTGTTCATCTGTTTTTCATTGCGCCGAGAACGTTTCCAAAGTGAACACGTGCGATCCGAGAAGCACTTTTAAATCCAGAGTGCGCTGCGTCGCGAACCGGGAACGCCCGAGCCAGGGATCGCCGCCATCCCCCTTGTTTCTGCCAAAGTTTTCGGACTGCTTCTCGCGCACTTTGGTGTCATTCCTCCTTTGTTCCATATGTGGGAAAAATGCAGCGTGTGTATCAAGCGCATGCAGGCGCCTTCCCCCCGTGTACACTGGGACATCTTCGCCTCGCGACTCGTGCGGAATTCCTCGCCCGCTGGCTCAGCGTTTCCGTGGTGTGGTTGGAAAGTTTGGTCTGTGAAAGCGGATCACAGGTGCGCCTTTTTTCAGGGGGTTCTCGGAAAAACGGAGGCTAGGTGCTGTGCCCCGTTCTAAACTTCCCAGGAACGCACAGCTTTGCCAGCGCCTGCTTCTGCTCTCGCCACTTTGCTGACGGAAAATCCCTTCCCTCCCTGGAGGCGCGAACTTGTGGAACTCCTCGCTGAGATACCGCGTTCTTCTGTGGCCACTCTTCGCGTCGTTGTGTCTCCCTGAAGCCAATTAATGCCCAAGTTCCCAGCGAACGGACGAAGAAACGTAGGCGTTTCGTGGTCACTTCCGGAGGGCGGGGCCGGGCGTCGCTACTCAGTTTCGCATCGTTTTTTCCCGGCCGTCCTTGCGCCCCGTCCGCTCGTCGCTGTTCCTTTTTCGTTGTCTGTTGCGCACTGAACTCCAACGCGGCCGCCAGCGTGAGAACGGGCACGTACATGCGCGGTTCCCGGTTCCCCTACCGAGTTCTGGATTCCGCCTGGAACCCCGCCGCTCGTTTCGCTTCTACCGACCAAACAGCCAGGCAAACGGTCCGTGTGAACGACTCCGACTTCCGAAAGGTGTGCAGAGCCGCTGACCCCGCGGTCGCCTCTTCTTTGCCCGGCGAGAAAGTCGTTTTCGTCGCCACGCGTGCCGGACATGCTGGCCTGACGTCTCACTCTCCCGCTGTCGCGCGTTTCGTCCTTTCTAGTCCGTTCTTGTCCTCGCCAACAAACTGTCGCGAAGTCCATCTGCTCAGGTTCCGAGATTGTCCGACGAGATTCTGCTACGTTCTTGGCACTTCGCCGTCCCGCCTTTCGTTCCGTGCTCTGCTGGATGCGTCGTCGTGAGAACGCCCGCTTCCAGTCGCTTTCTCGCTGTCGCAGTCCAGTCCTCGTTGTCCACCACGTTCGCTCCAAGATCTTTGACAACCGTTCGTCTCGCCGCTCCTTCCAGAAATGAACGCTCTCTGGAGAAGGTGAAGGCCGACCCACTTGCAGGTGCTTTCGGGAAGGGGACGCGAAAATACCCGAAACCACAAAGGGAGAACGGCGACTCACGCGGCTCCTGTCGTGCCTCTCTTCCGGGGTGGAGTGCATCTCGCAGCTCTTATTCACTCCTGCCTTTCTGTCGTACCCGCGATCTCCCTGTGGAATTCTGCTGAGCTGTGTGTTCCCTCTCGTATCGCCACGCGTCTCCCTTTTGTCGCTTCGTCATTTTCTTTCGCGCGTTCCGTGTGCCCGCGTTTCGCTGCTTGTCGCTCTCCTGCGACTCCCGCCGCTTCTCGCTCTCTCTTCGCCCTCGATACACTCCCGCTGTCTCCCTCTGTCCCCTCACTCTGTCTCCTCCCGGTTGTCTCTCCTGCCTCGCTTCTCCCGAGACAATGTCCGCGTCTGGGGCTCATCAGCAGGTGCGAGTCTCTGCAGTCGAGGGACTTCCGGAGTCTCTCTCGCCTGGAGAAGACGCCGGCGAGGCGAGAGCAGCCAGTGGGAGCCAGAGTGGAGAGCCTTCATCGAATGAGCCTTGGCGCCGGGGATCGCTTCCGTCCCTCTCTGTTCCTCCGTCGGGGGCGCGCTCAGGCGATGAGGACAATCGGAGACAGGCCGCTCAGAGCCCGCTGTCAAAATCGAAAAGAAACAGTGGGGGCAATTGGTTCGACTTCCTATTCAAGTGGCGAGGAGCCCATAAACACCGGAACGCCATCCAACTTGCCCAAGCGTTCGGCATTGCCAATCAACCGGGAAAACCAGTAAGGCGCTTCGGGGGCTCGCATCCTGTCTTTTAAAAATTTGTCGAAACACTTCCAACTGGTCGTACTTCTACTCCCTAAAAAGTGTGCTCAATCTTTCCCCTGTCTCAGAGTTCGCTCTCCCCCGACCGACCTCTCAAGCTCCTCTTTAATGCCACGACCTACAACGTCGACGCGCTCGCGTGGCCCTGTGTCCTCAGTCTCTTTCCACCCAACCCCCTCCCCCCGCTCCCCTCCCGTCCCCTCGCCCTTCCCCCGCTTTCAGTTGCTGTCTCTCTCCTTTCCCGATTTTCTTCGCTGTTTCTGGAAACCCCAGGTGTGGTCGCCTCCGCTTCTCTGCGTCTTTCTCTGTCTCTTTCGCTCTCTGCCCCGGGAGAGAGCCCCCGCCTGCGAGGTCCGCGGCGCTTGCGTGCATCTTTGTCGCGTTTTTCTGCGCGCCTTCAGGGCCCGGTGATCGGAATCGTGGTCTGCAAAGGCCCCAGAAATGAACTGCAAGGCCTCGCCGTGGCCACGCCGCGCGTCGTCGAGCGCTACCTCCTCGACGGTCGCCTCCAGCAGCGCGTCGCCGTCCCCGAGCCGCTGACTTGCTTTGTGGGGGGAAAAATCGGCGGTGTCGGTCGCGTCCTTCTCTGCGGCACACAGGGAGGACGCGTCTTCATTTTGAAGGCGGAGACGTTCGAGCAGCTCTTGGAACTCGACTCGAGTAAGCGGAGAGACGCCCGCGAGACGCGCAAACGGGCGCAAGGAAGGAAAGACGCAGAGTGAGGAAACGCGCGTCAAAGAAGGTGGGGCAGGAGGCTTCTCGGGAACGCACGTTCACAGGCATGAGCAGCTCTGAGGGGGAAGGGAGGGGTTGGCTGAGAAAAAACACGCGAAAGCAACGAATCGAGAGGTAAGAGAAAGCGCGACGAAGCCGTGCCACAAGGAGTCGAGGAAGCGGCAGAGCGGGGGCGAGTCTCCGTACGGGGAGAGGCGCGAACTGAGAGAAGGTTCGCGTCTCGTTAGAGGCGAACAAAGGAGCGCCGAGAGGCGGCGGTGTCGACGTTGAATGTGGCTGCTGAAGAAAGGCCTTGCGAGTTCGCGAGGGGGCGACGGTCTCAGAGACACTTGCCGCTTTCCCGTAAAACACATGATTCCAAGGCAGGCGGTTGGTGCTCGCGCGGACGGTTCAGACCGAGCAGGCGCGGGCGCGTTTCCGCTGGCTCTCCTCGGCTCCCCGTCCTTCGCCACCTTGAGAGACGACGAGTGAACGAAAAGGAGTCAAGCGCATGCACCGTAACGGACCGCAAAAACATCGCGACAAAGGGAGTGCAAGCCTCCCAAGCCCCATCATTCGGACGAAGAACAAACTCTGTGGCTTCGCAGAAAGTCTCGCTTCTCCGAGCCTGTCCAGCGTTGCTCCGCTCCATCTTTGCGTTTCTCTCTCTCTCTCTCGCCCTATCCGTCTTTTTCACGCGTTTCACCTCCCTTTTCTTCTCTCCCCTCTCCCTCTCTCTTTTCCCATTGCCTTCCTCGCCTCTTTTGCCTCTGTGTTTTCTTCTGCAGGCGAAGCCTACTCGGCAGCAGGCGTGTCCTTCGACGCTGGCCTGGCCCTTGACGACTTGCCGCCCCGGGGCGGCCTCACCTTCAGTCGCGATCCTCTGGGGCGAGGCAGCGACGCTGCGCCCGGTCGGAAAGGGAACGGGTTCTTCGGGTTCGGCGACTCTTCGGCAAAACGCGAGAAGCGCGAGGCCGCGAGGCAGATTGGCGGGTCTTTTGACGGCCAGGAAGGCCGCCAACAGAAGGATACTGAAGACGGATCTGCGCCTGTCTCGGACGGCGCAGGTGCCAGGCGAGAAAGCGAAGAGGAGCGGAAAAGTTCCGAGTGGCGTGCACCGACTGAGGGCGACGGGACGAAGACGCCTGCGGGGGTTCCAGCCTGTCTAGCGATCAGTTCGTTGACCATTAAGTCGACGTTCGCGGAGTTTGTTCATTTTGTCATTGCGGGAAATGTCCGGGGCCACGTCTTTGTGTGGCAAGTTCCCTCGACGAAACTCGTTCACCTCCTCAGCTTCCCTGGAAACCGCGCAGAGGCTGCCTTCCTGGTGTCTCAAGAGTCCCTGTCTTCGGCATCCAGTCTCTCGCGAGACCGAACCGAAGACGCGTCCGCTCCCTCGGCGAAACGACCGTCTTTGTCTCCGCGGTCGGGAGACGAGGCCGCCCGCCGCATGCGTCGCCCAGGCGACAGAAGCGGCGAGGAGCCGTTGCGGGCTGAGGAAAGCCGCACCTGTCCCCACAGCGGGACCGCGTGCCCTGAGAGGCGGGAGAAAGGCCTTCGCCACTCCAGTGAGGGTGCCTGTCGCAGGCGGCCGCGCAGAGGCCGTCGCAGAGGCTCTTTCGCGGCGCAAGGCGCCTTTGCGGAAGACTCGGGGCTGCGAGAGTCTGCAGGCCTTCCGGGCGAGAGTCAGAAGGAAGCAGAAGATTTCTTCGCGAATCGAGCAGTGCCTTTTCTGTCCGACAGGGGCGACTCGGCCGCGTCGCGAAGGGAAGAAGTCGGGGCGCGGGGCGAGCGGCACGCGTCTGTGGTGTCGGTGGCTGAAGCGATCCACGCCGTCGGCTCCGTGGCAGAAATCGACCTCTCAGATGGCGACACGGACGGCGAAGACGCCGCCCCGCTGGGGGGATTTGCCGACGAGGGATCCGCCGGCGCGAAGAAGGGAGGAAAGAGCTGGAGAAAGGTGAAGAAAGCTTCGCGGCCTGCGTGTCTCTCGGAGACACCGGACAAGGCCTTCTTCGGAGACAGCTGCGGGGCCAGGCCTGACGGGGCCGGCTCGCCAGCGGAAAAGGCCTCGAGTTCCCAGAAGTCGAAGGGCGTTTCCAAGCGCGGTGTGAACGCGAAAAAGCTGCTGGGAGGCCTGGGCATGGCCGTCGCGGAGACGCGCTCGGCCCGCCGCGACAGCGGAAGCAGCGGCCAGGCGAGTGTACGTACCCTCGGAGACGAAGACAGGTCGGAGCTCCACACCCCAGCAGACGCCGTCTCTTCCGTTCGGCAACCTGCCGCGCGGCTGTTTCAAAGCGAAGAGCAGCACGGCGCGTGGCCGCGGCGAGACCACCGAGCAGCGAGGGAGTCCGTGGAGAGTCCACGCGAGAACTCACGTAGAGCCCCCAGGGGGAACGACGAAGAGCGGTTCCAGAGCGCCCTGGAGGACGTGACGCACGTCTCTTCCGTCCACGGCGGCGGCGAGTTCCACAGCTTCTCTCCACAGACCCAGGCGAGTTTGCAGCCGCGCACGCGCGGGGAGTGCGAGGGAGACGGAAGTGGCGGCGTCGGCGCTGCAGTGGAGCGAGAGGCCGAGGCAGGCGGCAGCGGGAGATTGTCCGAGAGAACCTCTGTCGAGCGTCTGTCGGTTTCAGAGAACGGCGGGGAAGAGGAGAGGCGAGACGCGTTCTCGAGCCTGAAACTTCCCGTCGACGGCCACAGGGAGAAGAGCGGAACGAGTCAACTGCGTGGAAGGGAGACCAGCGAAGACGAAGCGATGGAAGATGTGTCTCTCGCTTCCGACTGTCCCAGTCCTGGGGGGCTGAGGGAACTCGACTTCTCCCGTCGCCTCGGGGACGCGGTGCTCCCTCCGGAGATGAACAATCACGGCCTGCCGCCTCGGTCGGCAGAAGAGAGCGGAGCGTCAGGTGACGAGGGACGGCGCGCGGACCCGGAGCCCGCTCGGAGGCAAGGCACCGGTGAGGAGGCAAGGAATGGAGACGAGTTCGGAAGTGTGCCCCAGGCGGAGGAGGAAGAAGACGTGCCGGGGCGCGTCGTTGGCGGGGAGGAGATCCGGTTGGGCACACATCAGGAGAGAGGGAGAGACGGCCGCCAAGAAGTTCCGCGGTCAGACGACCGAGTCAATGGCCGCGCAGAGAACCCGAGAAGCGAGGAGAGACTCGGCGCACGCGGGTCGCTGGAAACGGAGATGGCGAAACGAGCGGCCGAGGAGGCGAGTGGGGCGGGGGAGAGGCCGGAAGAGATCACCGGCAAAGACTGCGCCGTGTTGAGACCGAGTTCCCCTTCTTCGTCCGTGTCGAGCCTCGAAAGTGCGGGGGCAGAGAAACAGTCAGCGTTTCCTGGGCCTTCGCCGAACGACGCGTCGGCATCTGAGGCCGGGCGTGAGGGCGAGCCTTCAGAAAGTGAAGACGGTACGCGTGATTTCCGTCTTTGTGGGGCCCGAGTGTCGCCAGACTCGGGGAGCCCCGAGGGCGGAGTCCGGAGAGAAGACAGGGTTTCCTTGCCACCCTCGCCGTCGCCGGTCCCGTCGGACGAGATCTTTCTTCGTGACGAACCGACGCATCCGTACTTGAACGAGCACGTGGAGATGACCAGCGGCCGCGTCGACGAAGCCGCCTTCTCGGATGAGGCAAGCGAAGCTGGTCCACAAGCGCGAAGAGCGTGTGGCGCTTGGCAGAGCTCTTCCTGCGTCGGACACGACGACGCATGCGACCGGAGGAGACGCACTCTCGCCTCGCAGGACGGAGACGAACAACGCTACGTCGGCGCGCTCCTCACCGTCGCTGCTTTCGATCAGCTCTGGATCGGGTACGGAGACGGCACTGTTGCCGTGTTTGCCCTCAGCGACTACTGCCTCCTCGAGTGCTCCAAACTCGCGACTTCGGATGTAAGCCGAATGGAGTTCTCCAAATACGCAGGTAAGCTCTCTCTCGACGATTGGTCGTAAAGGGCGTTAGACCCAGGGGAGGCGAGGCGGAGGGATTTCGCGGCGAAGACGGGGACAGACAGACAGAAAGGGGTTGGTTGACGGCAGGGACAGGCCGCGTTGCGAGGGATGTGGACTCGACAGGAACGGGCGAGGGAACCTAGGTGCCCGTTGGAAGCCGGCGCTCTGGGCCGACAGGAGACCCGTCGAAACGCCAGATAAACGCTTTTTTGCCCTGAAGTTTCTTGAGTTCTTGGGGTTCTCCTTGGGTTTGACCCTCCGGGGGGGGGGGGGGGGGGTTAAGACAAAGGACGAGGAGACTTAGTTCCCTGCCTCGGAACGCAAGAGACGAGGATCTCGAGCAAGTTCTCGTGCGTTTGCTGTCCTCCCTGGATGCAGAGGTCGTCCTCATTCTGAGCGGCAACCAGCTCGTCACGGTCTGGAGTGTACGGACCCTGCGCTGTCTTTGCCAGTGAGTCGGATCGCGCTTTGCGTCTGTTTTCCGAATGCCTCCCAACCACAGCACCTCGCACGCTGGACGGCGGTGGACTTGGCGAGACAGCCCGTTTGTCCAAATGAAAATTCCAACTTCTCGTAAATGCTCCAAGGTCTACTGGGATATATATATATATATGTATCTGAACAGTTGTACGGTGGAAAGGGGGCGGTTTTTATGCAGAACTCTTGGAGATGCGTGGTCGACTGGTCTGTGTCGGCAGGCTGTGTGTAGCGGCGAGCAAATGTGCGCATTTTCAGCACACCAAATACTTTTTTGCGATGGCTGCGGACGAAATCGGAGTCGCCGTTAGGAGCGCGTGTTAGCCTCAGCCCCTCGGCGATTCTAGATCGGTTGGTACAGAATACCAAACCTAACACTAATTAACTGAGTTAAGTAATACAGGGTTGAACTGTGGGTAGGGCTGGGTGGAATTAGCTGCATGTGAAGACGCGAGAGTTCGCTGTTCGCTGTCGCATGCTCGAGAGAAAAAGCGAAGATTTGCTGTGTCCGTGGGCAGCGTAAAAAAGTCGCGCCTTTTGCTTTTCCCATTTGTTTTCCTCTCTTAGGGTGCCAACGAGTATGCTCACGTGCGGGATGCCTCTCGCCTACCTTTACGTTCTTGAAGCGCCTGAGGCTTGGGACTCGAAAGTGACGATTCTTCTCGCGGTAGGTCTCTTTTTGCCGTTTCCAATGGCTCCTCACTTTTCCCGGTTCCGCTGGTGTCCCGCTTCTTTCCTGTCTTTCGTCGGCATTGTCTACATGCTCTGCGTCGTGGTGGACCGGTCCCTCCAGTCCAGTCGTGGGGTTCTGTCGTCTTCCTCTGCTTCGTTGTGCCGCGTGTCCATCTCTTTTTTCCCTTTCCCCTTTCGTCTCGTTCACGGTTTTTCATGGCTTCCTCGTTCTTCCGTTGCCGTTCTTTATCTCCTCCTGCTGCGCTTCCCTTCTCCCACCTCGCATGCGTCTGCGCTCTTTTTATCCCTTCGTTTCGAGAGATTCGCTTGTTCGCGATTCGTTGCCTTGCGCTGTCATTCTCCCGTGTCTCCGCTCTTCTCTCCGAGGGGACTCCCCCTCGACTCTTTCTTTTATGAAGCAGCGGCGTCAACACAGAAGACCGGGGGGGCCCAGGACTGGACAACAGTCTTCACTTGAGGGCTTGGGTGCTTTTGAGGAGAGAAAAAACTCTCTCACGCGAAATTGTGATTTCTGTTCTGTCTGCACGCGCCTGAACGTCTGTCGCTGCAGGGGTGTATGGACGGCTCCATCAGCGTCCGTCGCCTGGAGAAGAGCGCGGACGACGACCTGCGCTTCCTCCTTATTCGAAACTACGTCCGGGGTAAGGCAACAAACTATGACACTCTCGTGGAGTCCCTTTTTTGGACTGTCGCGCGGAACAGGCTTCGCGAGAAACTGTGTTCCGCACAGGCTGTTGGAAGCGGCGTCGACCTGAACACAGCTTACCTACATTCAAACTTGAGTGCCTATGCATATATACATATATATATATATATATATATATGCATATGTATTTATCCGCCCGACTGGTAAGTCTGTCGTATGTTGCTGCATATCGCCTGTATTGTGACCACGAAAGGATGCCTTGGCGCTTCTAACTCGTTGTCCATCTCGGCACCTGACGGCACACGCATGTACAAGTGTGTACAGATCCTTAACCGTCACAGGCTTCGACTGAATTCTAGAGGTTTCCCTTTTATCCAGAGAGACAGGTCGTGTCTCTGCTTCGGGGAAAGCGTTGTTTTCACAGAGACAGGACAAGACTAAGGAATGGTGTCACTCGTTTTCTTTCCGTGTTTTTTTTTGTCTTCAGAGGTGGAGCCCCAGGTGCCGATTAGCGCTATTTGTATCGACTCTTGGCTGAACGCTGCATTTGTTGGTGACGCTAGGTAAGATTCTTCGCTCTCTGGCCTGTCTGCGTTTTTCGCGGCCTCTCGCCCATGTGATGGGCTTGGTCCTGTAGTGCGGTGGGTGTTCCCGCTGCCTGTGTGCGCGGAGGGCGGGGACTTCTGAGAGTCCCGTGACGGGGATGTGTGGCATCGTCTGTGTCTCTTTTTCTTTCTCTCTTTTTCGACCGTTTATTCATGGCTCGTGCCTCTCTCTGTGTAACTCTTTTCGGAATCCCTGTGTGCAGCGGAGTGGTCTTCACTTTGCCGTACGTTTTCCAGCTGCTCGATCCTACACTAGTTCCCGCAGTCGCCCCGCCTCAAGACGACTCCGGCTATCAGGAAGAAGGCCGCCCGGCACATTCGAAGCCAGAGTCGGTCGCGCAGTCGCTATCCTCTGAAGATTTGTCATGAAAATGCCGTGAAGGCACGCGATACTCCTCCGTCAGGTCATGGAACTCGCCCGCCTCTATATGACCAGTGCTAGTATTTAGATCTGCTTAGATATCGATCTCCTTTGTGAGTCTTCATGAGCACAAGAACGTGCATCTGCGTATATTTAGGGATTTCGCGCCGATAAAGCCACGCCTGTTGCAGGGGCGGAATCGAAAAAGGGGATCCGTAATTGTTGCTCACGGAGAAGCGAAGAAAAGTCGAGAGCTCACCTCTCTGGTATCTGTCGGCAGATACCTCTAGTCGCACCTTTTGTGAAGGCATAGGTGCTACCTGGGACCACCTTTAGATGTGTACATATACATACACGTATACCTCAGTGTATGCATCTCTCTACACATTGGCATATACACGTGTACGTATACGTACGTCCGTCTTCAGGGTTTCGGTCTGCATCGGTCGGGCTAGCGTGGTGTTTGGTAGAACGCCGGGCGAAATTCGCGCGGGTGTGAAAGGAAAACAGGGGCAGTTTTGTTTAACGCTTTAGGCTTGCGCCTACGTGTCGCGTTCAAAGGCCGGGAAAAGCTGGAGATTTGAGCATCGCGTTTCCGGCAAACAGAACGCGAAACAACACGTCCCGTTCCGGGGAAAGATGACTTCGGAATTCCCATCGAAAGAAAACGAGGCAAGACAGTTCATGCGTCTCGCGTGCGCCCCGCTCGGTTTTTACGCGATGGAAACCATGAGAGTAACCGTAGAAGAAGAGGCTGACGGCGCCGCTGTTTCAGGATAAGGAAGCGGCGCAATCCCGAAGGGGGTACCTCAGTCCAGAAAGGCAAAACAGTGATCCTCAGTTACAACCAAACAGGAGGGATCCTTTTCTGCCTTTTAACGCCAA
This sequence comes from Neospora caninum Liverpool, assembly GCF_000208865.1. Taxonomy (NCBI): domain Eukaryota; phylum Apicomplexa; class Conoidasida; order Eucoccidiorida; family Sarcocystidae; genus Neospora; species Neospora caninum. The sequence continues at coordinate 1,392,804 of NC_018392.1, forward strand.
AGAACAAGGGATAGACCATGAACGAGTCGAGGGTTATCCCTACATGCCGGGGGGAAAAAGTGCTCATCCAGAGTTACTCAGTAGGTGAAGCACTGGAAGGTCATCTACTAGGGAGGGATCATCACTCTCGGATGCACTGGGAAGTGTTGGTGCTTTCTGCCTTCGTTTCTAAAACTGCGATCAGCACGCGATTTGCAGTGTGCCTTGCTTGTTCTTTGGCGTTCTGACTGTCTTCTCTGACCATATCTTGGAGGAGACGAGCGTCATTCGCTTCTCCACTTCCCGGAGAGCTTCTCTGAGGAGCCGGAGCTCATCTCCAAAAAGAAAACAGAAAGGCGACGCCTTCCTGAAGGGTTCGCGACGTTAGACGCACCGGCGGCCACCAACTTTCCCACACGTCTGTGTTGCTCATGAAAATCGAAAATGGGACACGGAACAGGAGGGCTACAGAGTCATCCGCGGACCGCGGCTGGTGCCACTGCGACGGTCGGGTACACAGCGCGTTTTGTTTCAGGACTTGCGCAGGCAAAGGAACTGTTTCCTGGAAAGGTTTGGACATATGCGCGATGCCGTCTCGATCCCCGTATCCATGAGCCTTCTCTTATAAAAATGACTGCTGAGAAGAAGTGTTTATACAGCCACAGCATGTGAGGCAAAATTTCAGATGAGGCGCGAGTCGGATTTTCCCGTTTCACCGACAGGTGAAGTGCCGAGCGTCACACACACACGGATGCACGGATCCTTTTTGTGCGGTATAGCGGTAAATCCTCTATGCGGGTATGGATCAACTAATCGCGACACAAGGGTAGAGAGACCGGTTCGTGGGAATAGACCCGCCGCTACGGAGAAGCGGGGTCTTCGAATGCCCCAAAGACCGCCAAGTCGCAAGACTGTTGGAGGGGTTTTCATCGCGGAAGCGATTTAGAACCAAACACAACGCGAAGAAAAGAAGGCCAGAAAAAAACGAATTCCTGGCAACACCACATCCTGGCGCACTCCCCGCCCTGGCGGTATGGCTTACTGTTGAGCGCTCTCTGGGGGCGACATTCACCGTTGAGCCGCACCTTACCGCCATGGAAATGCAGAGGAAATGAGAGGATTCGAGTTTTCTCCTTTCCAAACAAGTTCGCAGAGAAAGAGAAGTCGCTTTCTGGCTGTTACCCGGGCATGCGAGGAGTGTTCTGGAAACCTAGCGGCCACAGTTTTTTCGGGAGGATTCTGAGAGAGTTCCTGTCCTTCGCAGTTGCTCAGACAGTCACGCGTTTCTAGGCCTTTGTCTACAGTTTGTACCGGTACATTCGGGAGCACACCGTTCTAACGGTGGACCAGTTCAGTCCGTACCACTGAAATTTCAGGAGGCGGCCACTAAACACCGCGCGATCTGTCGTCGTTCTGTGGAGCTGGTTTTCGGTTCCTCATACTCGAAACAGGACGGCCTTTCCGTGGCTTGACTTGTTGACACACCATCTGCATGCGCATGCGCCATCGAGGCGCAGGGACGGCGAGAAAGGAGTGACACACATCGCAGAAATGCCGGGAAGGGAGAGACTGTGTCCTTTCTTCCAAGGCCCTCAACTGCATCTCAACGCGAACCGCAACTCCTTCCTCTTCGGGTGGGTCTGGGACCTCTCCACTTTTCCAAAAATGTGACTTCACCGCTCGACCTTTGCGTGTCGCGTGCACGGTGCGCCGCCCGCGCTGTGCAGTCTCGCGGGTGAAAATTGAAGTTTCCTCGTTCGTCTCCGTTCTTTCTCTTGGCTCCACGATGACCCCCCAGGCCTCACCAAAAGAAGCGAAAACGCCTCCGTCACAGACGTGTTCCGGCGACGCCGCCTCTCGGGCCGCTCCAGTGACGCCGCTGGAGTTGCTGTGTCCTCGCTATCCGTTTCCTCTCCTTCGCGCTCGGCCGAGTTCAGCCTCCAGCCGTTCCATGTGTGCACCCGCTCAGCGAAGAGAACGCGAAGTCCACCCAGAAAGCGTTCAGGACGGCCTCTCGGCTGACAGCGCGGCAGCCGCACACACACGCATGCGCCGAGACCGCCATGCCGACCGTCCTTCGGCAGGAGAAGGAAAGAGCGACTACGGCGAGCTGAGGCAGAGAGGCTCGGCTTCCTGCTCAGGAAGTCGCATTCACCGCCTGCAGACTCTCCTTCGCTTGGCTGTGATCGCGCGGTGCATGCACGCCGCCAACGCGGCGCGAGCGGAGGCGGCAGGCGGAAAGGCGAAGAAGGGGAAAAGCGGGGCGACGGGGAAGGAGTCAGCGACGTGCCTCGCAGGCACGCTTTCTTCAGAGAGTGCGACGGGAGAGCGTGAGGAGCTCGCGTCCCCTTCGTCGCTCTCTTCGCCCTCTGGGGAGTCTGCGAAGCCCGCGGGCCCCCACAGTGCATCGTCTCCGTCGCGCCAGAAATCCGGAACGCACCCGTTAAGCTCTCGCCCGACTCGTGCGCGGACTCCTCTGCCTCCTGGTCGAAGCGTGACGTCTTTGGCAACGCACCAAACGCTCCGCGAGGAGAAAGAATCCAGTCCGGGAGACTTGTCTGCCAGTCGCGATGCGTGCACGCTCGGGGAGGAACGGCGAGGAGACAAGAGCGAGCCTGAGGCGGCGCTAGATGCGCGGAAAAACCCAGTCCGCCGAGACCTCGAACGCATGCCGCTTCATCTCCTTCATCCTAAACATCGGCCCCTCGCTCTTCTGTTCAGAGCCTCACGCACGCCTTGGGCGGCGCTTCTCCGCCCGGTCGATTTCCCTCAAGGATTCCCCGGCGAAGGACGCGCTCCTCGAGCGAGCAAAGACCCCAAAGAGAAGAACAGCCAGGCAAAGGACCAGGGAGACACGGCGAGAGCAAACGGGGAAAGGGACGCAGAAGCGGAAACCGTAAGCTTTCCAGGCGTATCGCGGAAAGCAGAGACGTGTCCACTCGGCGACGACGAAGACGAGCAGATTGGAGGGAAAAGCGGGCACACAGCTGCGGTCTCTCTTCCCGGTTCCCAATCTGGAAACGTGAGTAATCTTGATCGAGCTCTGGAAGATGTGCTGAGCGAAGAACGCATTTTCCCTCGCGTTTCGGAGTACCTTTGTCGCTATTTCCAGTCGTACGCCGACCGCCGCACCCTCATGCTAGGCCTCGCTTCCTCTTCGCCTTCGACTCCAGCTTCGTCCCCTTCTCTTTCAGTCTGTCCTGATCCCCCGTCTCCGTCTTCGCCGCTGAAACAGCCTGTTGGAGAAAGGCCTGCATTCGTGTCTCTCACCGCTCGGCGAAATCTCGCCGAAATTTTGGGTTTCCAGTCCCTTCGCTTTTCCGCCCAGAGACAGGACACTCGCGTAAGGCGAGCAGGTTCCCGAGGCACCACCGAGTTCCAGATTCACTCCTCGCCTTGCCCTGTTTCTGACGCCTGCTCCTGCTCCAGCTGTCCGGGTTCCGCGAGCCGGTGCCCGTCGCGGTGCGCTCCGCCCCCGTCTGTGTCGCGTTCTCCTGCGTCGCGCCGCACCGGTGATTCTTACCAGCCAGAAGACGAACGGCTCCACTTCTCCTTCGACCAGGCGGTACAGGCGGCACCTTTTCCTCGTTCTCCGCTGTCTCCGTCTGTCTCTTCTCTGCTCCAGAAGCTCAGAGGGCGTGTGGGGCGTGGGCCTGAGAGTCGAGCGTTGACGCCTCAAAGCCTCCTGGCCATCCTGGAAAGACGTGCACGCGCAGAAGCGTGGAGACGCATTGCTGGCGAATATGTGCGAGGCCGTCGATGTGAAGAAGAGAAACAAAAGCGACAGCGGCAACGTGTTGAGGAACCGGAAAGAACGCCTGTCGCAAACGCTGCGGTCGAGGCGGGGCCTTCCGCGAAGAAACGGAATTTTGGATCGATAGCGGTGCGCGCGAGACGAGAGTCGTCCACCTGGGGAAGGCCTGACCTCAGTGGTGAGGAGTCCCCTTGCTCTCTCTGCCCATGCGCCTTCGATCCTTCTTCCGCTGCTTCCTGCTCCGGAAGTGTCTCTTCTTCTCCGACTCCTTTTTCTCACTCTTCCGCCTCGTGCTCTGGGCCTCGTCGTCTCTGTTCTTCGTCTGGTCATTCTCCGCCAGCGACGGAGAGACGTGCTCAGGCGACGTGCCTGAGAGAGCCGCTGGCCGTCGCGTGCGTCGTCTTGGAGCGGCTGCGGGAAGAATACTGGGCCGAGGTCGAGAAGGCGGCGGCGGGCGGGCACGACCCTCTCCCCGCGTTCGACTCCGAACCGAAGGAACCACGCGCGGAGAGACACGCGTGGGAAGAACGCGAGCAAGCACGGGAAACCCGTCGACGCTGGCAACTGCTCGGGCTCCGCAGAGGGACAGATCCGAGAGAAGAGGACGTGCCATCCAGGTCGGACTCAGGGGAAGAAACGAACGCAAGCAGAGAGAGCGCTGGAGAAAAGGTGATGCGACAAGACACGAAGCATGCAGACAGAATCGACAGGGAATGCGCCGGGAAGCCCCAAGCAGCGATTGACACGAGGAAAACACCTGCCAAAGAGGTGCCGGAAGCTGAAGGGGCGGCTCTCGCGAAACGGAATTCCGATGCAGCGAAAACCGATGTGGACTCTGGCTTTGTTGTGGAACGCTCAGAAGAAAGTCGAGCGAGAACTCAGAGAGACAGCGCACGAGACAAGAATGTCTGCCTCGACGCCCAAGTCGATTTTCTCCTCCAGATGTATCTGCACACAGACCAGATCCTTCGGCAGAATGAGTAGCGGCCTCCTCCAGCTGCTGCAAACTTTCCTTGCCTACCTTGAACAGTGCATTCCTACACGCGTCGGCATCGCATATATATACACGCATGCAGATATATATATATATATATATATGGCCTCGAGTCGTCGACGTACGTGTTGGGGGGTGTACAAATGTCTGGCCCACAATTTTGACCAGGATTCGGAGTTGCAGCTTTCGAGTCTCTTAACATGTAGTCAAGACGAGATGACCTTTTGGTAATCCTTTAGTGCTGAATGGCCAACGCGGGGCACAAGACGGTGTGCACATTTTATTTGGCTGTTGGTGTGTCATGTGCATCATGGAAACGTCTTCCCATATGCAGAGCTCGGAATGCAGGGGTGGGTATATCTCGATTTACAGGTAGTGTTTCGTCCGTTATTTACGCTCGGGGAAAGCCGTTCCGTGGCCGGCTCATTGGAGTTGTTTCAACGGAAAAAAAATATCTATTTGTACGTAATTTACCTTCCAGCGGTGACGCTCCTGGTGTGCAGTGGATTGGTTTCAGTTTTGAGCCTCTGCAGGCACGCATGCTCATCTGTGTATATGCCTAGAAAGGTCCAGACGGATGCGGCTTTGTATCCGCGTTTCGTGTATCGAAACACGACGAAATGGGAGAGACGTTTTGAACGTGTGCCTGTCATCTCAAGCACGGCACACTGGGACCACAGGTTTCCGAAGAAGTCGACTCGTTCTTGGCAGAACCAGGTCGAGAGCAACGTCCACCGTAGGCTGTGAACAGAGACGACTGGAGTACGAAGACGGAAGGCACCTGAGTCGCCTCGTCCGCCGCACAACAGCTTCGGGGCGTGGTTGGAAGGGACATTTCAGGGGCAGTCTCACGAATTTAAATCGTGCAGGAGCACGCCTGCCTGGGGAGGACGAAAGGTTCGAGTCTGAACAAGGATTTTCCTTGCTCTTTGGAAAGCAACTGCAGCATTTCAGCCCACGCTAGTGGAAGCCGCACCCTCATTTCTCCCATGTAGAATGGGCCTAGGACTGTTCTGCCCCGGGATGTGCTGTATGTCGAGGCTGCGCACGTCAATTTGTCGCCCCAGGCACTAGACTGTGTAAAGAATTGCAAAGAGACTGGAGCAAAAATTTGTTGAATCGGGATCTAAAATTCTGCATCGACTCCGGTACGCCAAGCAAAATGTGGAAGAAAGTAGGATACACAAGCAGGTTGGACTATCCTCGACAACTGGAAGCTACGACCGACTCGAAAAATGGATTCCGTAAACGTGACCGGGGGCCCGGGGCTGTATCTCGAGACCAAGGTCAAACTTCTCTGTCACGTACCCTCTATATGAAAAGCTTGCAGTGTTTCCTCAGACCGTCAACGATTAAGCAGGGTTGCGACTAGCTGCTTTTAACTCTTTTTTTGGTGTGATGTAAAAAATGCAACTCCAACTTTGAGCGCTCCAGTCTCCCGCTCCGTGACCTCTCTCCCTCCCTCTACGCCGGCAGCGAGTCCCGTGGAGTGTCTTCGACAAAGGAGGGGAACTGGGCGGATAGGGCGTCTTCTTCCAGCTCCTCCGCCGTTTTCTTCTCAAAGCCTGTGCCTCCTGCTTGAAGAACCCGGTAGAAACTCCACAGCATACTCAAAACGAAATGGGCAAGAAGCAACTGCATTGCGTAGAAGGCACAGAACGTGGCCTCGTATACCGCAAAAGAGGCTTCCACCTGTCTGTAGACCTGGACAGGCTTCGAACCATCTTCGCCGGTTACAGTGTCGGCCATGACCACGTACTGACTGAGAATAACTCGGGGTGATTCGGCACTCTCATACCCAGATCCTGGCGACGAAGCTGGTCGATGCGTGACCTTCCAGAGAGAAACAGCCGCCAGGCCCATCTGAAGCGCCCAAAGGACATACACCATAATCTGGAGGTAGAACGAGACGAAAGCGATAAAAGCGTTTTGCTGCCCCGCTGCACAGAGCAGCAGCGTCGCAGTGATGAGCCCCAGAACCGCTCCTGACGTGAACGCGGCTCCGCGGATGTTGAAATCGAAAACAAGAAAAACGGAGAACGCGATCAAAAAAACTGCCCAGAGGGTCACAGCTGTACCGAGAGGGCACCAACAACACTGGCGATATGTTGACTTCTTCCGAGATTTCCCGAGAAGGGGTTCCTCGTCGCCCGGAGCTTCGGGGTCACTGGGCGGTGTGAGCGGCGCCATTTGCTCGAGCAAAGAAAGAAAGCAGAAAAGGGAGGCGAGACAACAGAGCGGGAAGAAACAGTCATTTCCTGTAAAAGGAGGGTGTAAGACAAGGAACTAGCTGGAAGCATGCTACGACATCGTGCACAGTGTACACAGACCTCATATATACCCAGGGAGGCTTGATGACGACAAAAAACGAATGCAAAGGGAGAGAAGAAAGACATGCAGAGGGCTGTGGAAGGGTGAGTTGCCGACGACTGTAATGATGGATAGGAAAAAATGACTGTAAAATGACGGGATGCCTGATAGTCAGGCACAAGTCAGCGAGCCCCAAGCCTGTACACAAGACAAGTGTGCGGGGGAACGCCAGAAATACTGAAGGGAGACTCCGTCATTGGGAAGCACTCCAAGGGTTGTCTTCTTCTGCGCTTGGATTCTGGTCATGAACAGTTCAGCTGGGCATATACTCCTACTCAGAAGACAGCAACTAGCGCCGGATGTTCCACCTCAGGGACGTAGCTGCGGTGTTGAGGGCAGAGTGTTTCCATGACAAGCGCGAACCGCCCTCCGGCAAATTTCAAATCCCCTTAGAATGGAGCAGGCGACCACACCTGCGTGGGGCATGACGAGCTCAGATCTGCAGAAAATGACGGCCACAGACGCTCTGAAACCAGCCAGAGTGTCTCGTTTTCCGACGCAGAGTGCAGGGGCCGAGGGACGTTTGAGATTTGAAGGAAATGCAGAGTCTCCAAAGACAACGAACAACACGCGGAAAATGTGGAGATCAAGCAGTTTTTCTCCCGCGACAAGACATGCCACAGAAAGCCACGAAAGAGGCCAGCCTGATAAAGGACGCGCTGAGCTAGCCGACCCCCGACCGTGTTTATAGGCGGCTGCAAGAGTGCAAGGTTTTGCGTCGATGGTGAGAGGCGAACTGTGGTACTTCTGCTTCGACGCTCTCTGTATCAGTACGAGTCATAAATTGACGAAATAACCGGCATTTTGACTCTAGTTGCAGGTTATTCTTCTAGCTGAAAGCGGTAGAGGAAATTCCGGCGAGGTCCCATCCAAAGTAACCTTGTCAGAGGTGTCTGCCTGTGTAGCCTTGCTCGCTCTGCCCGAATCTTGGGGGAAACCGCTACGCGACGCTTAACTACGACGATCCCCAAACAGCTGAAGACCTCACCTAAAAAGTGTGAAGTGCTGTGTATGCTAAGGTTTCTTTGGAGCAGTCCTGGGGAATGCCCCTTTTTCGCGTGCCGAGTCTCTCATGAGGGAAATAGACGTCTCCCACAAAAAGCAGGCTATACACGAGGCATCTCCAGGCCTCTCTCTATGCGCGCCTTGCGTTGCGCCTGAATTTCGCGTTCTGTCGTCGAGTTTGCACCCTAGCTAGTGGCCAGCAATTTCCAGGAGACAAGATCCCACGGGAAGGTTGGATTATGGCAATCGTGTGGCCGCTGTCTTTTGTTTTTCTTTCGAATTTTTTGGGGGGCCAGGCCAGCATCGGAATCCGAGCGTGTCAAAACAGCCGTAAAACACAGAGCACAGTGTCAGTGCGAGGTGGGTCGTTGACTCTGTCCGCCGAAGACTGGAGTGCCATAGCCCGTTGAACTTTCGAGAAAAGACGCAGTTCATTCTCAGCGCCTTGCACTTTTTTGTCCTTCTTACCACTCGCTTTTTCCCTTCTCATCGATTTTTTCTCGATGCGATGTTGTTCGTCCTTCCCTGCTCTGGAGTTCTGCGTTCCCTTGCCAGTCCACTGCGTCCACAAATTTGCCCCGGTTGACATGGTGCTTCGTTTTCATTGAAATGGACTGAAGCAGATGCGTACACTTTTCGTGGGTCTGGAACAAAGAAACGTCGTCGAGCGGCGGCTCAGTGACACTCACATTTTTCTGCAGCAGTTCCTATATCTACTCGGTGTTTGACTCCCCCGGTGGACGTCAAATTCCAATGCACACTTTCCCTTATGCGAAACAGCGGGCCGCGACAGTTCCCCGGGGTTGCTGAGGCGTCAGAAGCCCTCTTTCATCCAGAGGGAAACTCACTTCTTTGAGAAAATCATGCCACGGTGAGAGAGCTTTGGGGCGTGTTTTTTCATCCGCGTGGTCTGACGGAGTCCGTCCAAGCACCCCAGATTGTGGCGTGTATATCTAGGCGCACTCAACACGCGTATGACCGTCGTATATGCACTTGTGCACACATAGATAAAGGTGTAAAAGTGTCCCTTGTGGAGTTTTAAGCTGCTTCCACGATGAGCTTTCCTTCGCTTTCGTCTGGATGAGTCGCCTCCTCTGACGCGGGAAGCCTGCGTCGCCTTGTGGGTGCCGCCTGTACCGTTTTTTGGTCTAGTTTTTCTACAGTTTTCTACGTCGTCCGCAGAAAGCGACTCTGCCTGTCCGTTTTTTTAAACCGGAAGCTTTCCCCGGGTGTTCTTCATCTAGGTAAAAACTGCACGCGCTGTCCGGTCACCCTGTGCTCGCCGTACTCATCCGGCTCGATACTCGTCTACTTACCCGGTTTGATACTCGTCTACTCATCCGACTCGATACTCGTCTACTCATCCGGCTCGATACTCGTCTACTTATCCGGCTCGATACTCGTCTACTCATCCGGCTCGATACTCGTCTACTCATCCAGTTTGATACTCGTCTAGCCTCCGTTTTCCCGCCATTCCACGTTTCACCACTCTCTGGTGTCAAGTCCGGGACCCGTACGTTCTTTTCGTGGATGCTCCCCTTCCGCCCCTTCGGAAAGGCGGTGCAGAGGTCCCAAGAACACGTGGTCCATGGCGGACGTATCTGTTTTTCCTTCACCGTCGTCTCCGTCCCGTCGCTTGTCACGTGGTTCTCTACCAATGCCACCCGCCTCTTCGTTTGGTCCACCTACTGGCCCATCGCCTAACGGGCTGTCACTCCAACAGACTAGTGTACCGTCGGGTACAGGCGCTTCTGCACGGCGAGGCCGGCCGACGGATCGCGTTGCGTTAAATGTGGGGGGAAAGATCCATGAGACAACCGTTGAAACTTTGTTGAGTGTTCCAGATAGTTACTTCACAGCTCTGCTGTCTTCTGAGTGGCGCGACTCGAGTCCAGGAGGATCTCGCGGTCACGGAGAGCACACGGCCATCTTTGTTGACCGAAATGGAGACCGTTTCACCTACGTCTTGGATTTCTTGCGGGACGGGGTTCTTTTGTGCCCGAAAGAGAAAAGCCTCCTCCAAGGTCTTCGGCTCGAGGCGAAGTTTTTTGCGCTCGAGCCCCTCCTTGTAGAAGTGGACCGAGCCCTGGAGCAGATCGAACTGGAGAATGCTGCCCGTGCGCTCCGCATCGTCACCGCCCGAGATAAGTGAGCAGAACGAATACTCCACACGAAGAAGCGTACAAGGGGTTCTTTACGTCATTGACGGTGGTAGGGTGTATGTACACCGTACACAGGCAGCATTGAGGGAATGGACGCGCTTGGAACTGAGAGTTTCAAGGTAGAGGGGTATAGAATTCCGTATGTTTTCACTCACGAAGAACTCGCGTCGATGGTCTAAGTCGCGAGGACACGCACCTGTGGGGAAACGGGGGATGACGGCGTCACAGTGTCTGCTGTGGCTTCTTTGTTGGACCTTGGTGCCTCCGCTGTGCTTTTTTGTGTCACGCTTTCTCCACCGCGCAATTTACTTCTGCTATTTGTGCGGCACCGTGCGTTTACTTTTCTTTTTTGCCACGTCTGTTCCGTCTGAAACGCACATGTCTCTCTGCTTCCCTTGCCAGGTCCCAAGGAGGCACAGCCCAAAGTGCGAGTGGAGCAGAAGGCTCGCCGTCGTCTGGTTTTTCGCCCGTCTCTTCGCCACTTACGTCTCGGCGCATCCCTGGTGACGGAGTTAGCGAGGCGGATTCGCCTTCTGTCCGTACTCCGTTCGTTCCGTGCAGCACAGGCATTCCGGGCGCGGCGCCAGCCAGTCCTCCCCTCATTCGGCCGCCAAAGGATTTTGTAAGACATCAGCGGGAAAAGCGGTGGGCTCAGCCAACGTTTGCGCGCATGTGCATCCAGGTGATTCCTCTGTACCTGTCGGAGTCATTGCTGGTGTCGTCTTACGAGGACCACGTGCCGGACAGGGGCTGAATTGTGACGTGAGTCGGTCAACCTCCTGCGGATCCGTTCACGAAGCAGCTTTCTGTTTTTTGTGTTTTCAGATGCCACTAGACGCCTCGTTAAGAAGTCCAACGTGCAGCCGAGCTAGCAGCCCGAGTGCCAAAGGCAGCTTTCGCAGTTACTCCCCGAGTGAGATTCCGGAGCGAAGTGACGAGGCTCAGCGGCGAGCACTCATTAATGACGATCCAGAGCCTCCTCCAATCCTGGGGTTGACTGAAGCCGGCGGTGATGCCCGTCTTTGTCTCGGAGACAAGGTCTTCCGAACAGATGCAGATTTCTAACGAAGAATAGAAAAGCAGAGCTGGGCAGTGAGTAGATATCTGTCTGGTGTCGAACATGAAAGCGGGAATGGAAATGTTGGAAGGGGATGCAGTTTTACCAGCCGTGTGTCAATGCATGGAGAAAACCGCATTTGCGGCACGGTCTAGCGTAATGTGTCAGTTTGATTATTTTTTCAGTTCTCGGAGTCGATGGGTAGACATTTTACAGTTTAATCTTTTTTCGGAGAAAAAAGAGAGAAAAGAGACGACAGAAATGTGTCTCATCAACGCATGTCCGCCTTTCGTACTACAGCTTCTGAAGGCCGGTGTTGTACAGAAAGAAACTTCTGTGAAGAGTAGCAGATCTAGGCATCACCTTGGAGGCAGCCTGGAGCACAGTAGATTTATCAGCAAAGGCCTTATGCATATCGGTGTGACAGCTCGACCGCACTGACAGGGGGATAGCGAATCCAGAGGCTAACGTACGAATCTTCAGGAAGACGCAGAAAGCTCTAGTTTCCTGAGTAATCCCTTCGGCGAAGGCTACCAATATGGAGCACCCACTTGTTTTATGTGGTGGCGTTGTTACTTAACGGCTGAGGCCCTCTCTGGCTGGTGGCAGGCTGAGGTCTCGCTGTTTCTTAGCTCTCCTGCGAAGCGTGGAGCGTCACTATCCGTTTTCGGCTGTGAGGCTCCATGGCGTGTTTCGCTAGCCTAGTGCGCAGCGGAAAGCTGGTCTGCTCTCCCATTCGACTCAGCTCTAGCGTGTATGCGCGAGTCTCTGCTGAAGAGCTTTCTATTCGATTCCGTGGCGTAGCCTTTCCGAATTGTCCAATAGAGCTCCGAACGCTCATCGAAACCCGATATGCAGAGAGAGCAGTCCTGTCCCCATTCGTTTCTCGGTTATTTTCTCGGGTTTTAGGGCGCGGAGGAGTCGATTCACGGGGCTTTTGTATCTCTAGGGTCACCGTTTCCGTCACTCTAGTCTCGACCATGCGACAGCCACAACTCAGGAGTCTGACATGTCAGTCGAATGGTGCGATTGTCTCACGCAGAAGCAGCGATCACTGAGCGCGCGGTTCGATGCTTACCAAACTAGCAAGGCAATAGAAAAAAAGCAAAAACGATGTAATGCAGCAGAGTGTTAAGTGGGGTAGGCCGACAGTCTTTCGTCTGTAGCAGTGCAGCTGGCGATGGAAAAAAGGTGGTAGGGACGAACAGCGAATCACGGCTTTCGGCACTCGTTTTCCCGGGTCGGAACAAAGGGCTCTTTTTCGCCGCAACATGGTGTTGCTTGAATTGACATCCGCGCAAGATGCGGTGGCATTGTGAGTGCAGAGCAGATGGTCAGGAATGGGCCCTTCAATCCCTCCTTCGCCGAGGTCACAGATTAAACAACTGGTCTCGCGATTCCGTTTTTTCGGACACTTACAGGTTTTGTCCTGAGTGAAAGGGCGTTATTCCTGCGTTTGTTTGCGCCAATTTTCGCTATTTCAACGCCGGACTTCTCTCCCAACTGTCTCGTTAGTTGGCTGAGACCCTGTGTCAATTCCGTTACTCGCGAAAGGGTATCTCGCGAGTATGGGTTCAAGGCGCCGCCAGCACACTGCTGGATCCTGTTCGCCTTTGCACGCGATTAAGGTTGCCTGTAAGCAAACACGCCAGCCAATACAGCGTCCTCTTGTACGCGTCACCGCATCACCGAATACATTTTTTTCGCCGTTAGCCCGTTTGATCGAGCGTGATGATCTACCGAGGCGGGAGCGTACGCGAACGGCATTGCCGAAAGATTGTGTGAACTACTTCACAGTTCACGTAGGAGGATGGGACATCCGACCTCCTGCCCTAAAGCAAATGGCTCGGAGGCTCCTGTAACTATCCTCTGTGGTTCCTCAGTAGTTCCCACCCAAGCCTGTCAGGTTGCAGCAACTGACTCACCCGTTTGCGTCGATGTGCAGCTGAGGCATCGACAATTTTGACCACTTACCGGAGAGCACAAGAGTTAGAGACGGCGAGGCTTCGATGACGCTTCCGTGGTCGTTGCCACTTTCATCTCTGCACAAGAGACTCGAGTTGGAGTGGCTTCACATCGACGGCTTCAACACAGTGGCAGGCCACCAGAGGGGCCCCTCATTCCGGGGGATGCTGTGGATCGTACCGTTTCCCTTTGTGTCGTGTTGAATATAGCGGGATTCCAACAGCATTCGGGGATCTGGTACAGTGTCGGTGTGTAAGCATCCCATAGCTCCACCACGGAACTAACCGAAAAAACCGCATCCACTTGAAACTTCATTCTTTGTGTCAAGCACTCCGAAGCATCTCGCGTGTCTTGTACGGATGAGGGGCCCGGCTGATCTTTCCGGTGTGTTGAGGCGTGCCCGCTGGCCTTCGTTCGAGGCACCGCAAAGTAAACTGTCCCGACAAAAGCCTCTTAACCGACGAACTACAACACATCTTTTCAGCTGTAGTGTCGTAGTCCTCATCCTAAAATCTCGGCTGTGATGCAAAAAAGACAACAAGCGACATGTCAGGGAAAAAGGGGGAACAACCCGATCCGCCCGTCAACAAAATCTCGGAAATGCCTGACCTGTGTCGGCAGTCGGACTTGGAACGTTCCCGAGGCCGGTCGGTCTTCTCTCACACGTGATTTTGCATCGCGCTTGCGGCAACGCGCTTTACAACCAGATGGAGACGGTAGACCATACGATCCACTGATAAGGAAGTTCCACGGGGAGGAAATGCATGTCTCCGCCGTCATCACGGAAAAACCAATGGACCTTTTTGTATGGCGTCAAAGGTCAGGTCGAGTTGTTCAAACGGTTTGGCAGGTCCAGGAACTCCCGTAACATTTCCTTTTCTCGTCAGTCAATGGGTTATCTTGAGGTACAATTAGGGGTTTCTCTACCTAACGGTTTTAGCATTCGTCTTCGCTAGGGGTTAGCAATGCACGCCCTCCTTGCACTGTACAAAGTGTTGAAATTGCCTGTAACTCAAAGTAGAGGAATCCTGCCGATGACAAACAGAAACGGTGTACGCCACTAACAGACAAGCATATCCCTGATTTCTGGTCGCTTACTTTATCCGGACCAGTTCAAAGGCCACCTAAAGAAGCCTCTCTCGCAGCAATCGGGGACAGTTCCCTCAGATGACACCACCAAACCCGCTGCATGGCGAGAAGCCCTTCGGCCGCATGGGGCGTCCGGCGGAGAGGTCTACCCGTTTCCAGTTTTACTGTCGGGATCGGTCACTCGATTCTGAAGGAGACAGCAGCGTTGCAGAGGGCAGCTGTCCTGCTACATTTGGGACTGGTTTGGGCCTGGTTCACGTACGTGGACTGGAGGGCAGAGCACTCTCTACTGGTGGATCGAGAACCGAAAATTCTTATTCTCCAGCAAACAGCCCGGAGCGACGACAAGCTGCGCACGGGGCAACTGCAACATTCACAACGGAAACATCAGACGGTGACACCATTGAAACCGGTGGGGTGGCGCGGCCCTGTGGGAACGACGAGGATTTGGACAGTGCTCTTTCGCTTTCTCGCTTGTCCACAAGAATCAACGGCGTTCGGACTACACCATGTATTGACAAGAATGACCGAAGCGAGTGCTTCAGCTTTGCTAGGGGCGAACGGAGAGATAATGATCCTCTTTGTTCTCTCCTCCAGTCGCCGTCGCCGCTGGTCGCCGCACTTGAGGGATGCATAGGTGAAGCGGGTGAGTTTCCTGTAACTCCGGATAGCGCCTCTGACTCACCGCCAACGAGTACTGATGGGTTTGAAGGACTTCGTTTCGTCAAGCCACGCATGTGCTCGAGTAATCCGTTTTCTTCCTCTACTGAAGACTCCGCCTTAACTCCGGAGTTCGACATCGATAAGTTTCTTGCTAGAGCACAAAGCGTAGTCGACGGAAACGGAGATGCTCCGCTTTCCCTGCACTCAGAGGTGTTTGTGGGCAGTTATTTCAGAGAAGACAAGACGTCGGATTTGGCAGTCGAACCAAAAATAACGGGACAGCAGCAGACGAATGAGAAAAACTTGATTCGTTTGCATCAAGACATTTCTGTTCTGGAGGACATGGTGGAGCAGACAGATCGGAGATTGAAAGGACTTGGAGAAATTGCTCTAAAAACTGAATTTTCAGTCTTCCCGCTTTCAGTCGAGCATTCGGTTGAACGAACGCCTCAAAAGGATGCTGAGGATTTTGAGAGCGTTACACGGCGTGTAGCCAAGTTCAGTCAAGCGGACTCGTCAGAAGCCGATTCGTATCCGGCTACCTCCCTACCCACTGACAAATTCTCGCAAACCGATTTCCTACCATATCCTTCGCGAAAACTGGAATCGCGACAGGAAGTGGGAGAGGAAGTGGCAGGTGGGCGTCAAGACAAACGTGATATTGGAGGCGATTCGACCAAAACCAGAATGACACTGGCGAATTTGAAAAGCCCCCGGAACTCCAAAAGAGATAGAGACAGCTACCCGCGTGCCGCGTGGGCCTTCAAAGGTGTTGAGTCTGAGCGGCTTCGTCTCCCCGGTCCGGATACCAGGAAAGGACCGGGGATCTTCAGAGTATTTCCGTATACAGTTCCCGATGGTTTGAGAGAGGTTCCTCACTGCAGCGACACAGCTCCCCGACTACCGGGTAAGTTGTCCCAGCTTTCGTGAGATGGAGAGCCCGGTGACAAGGAAATACAGACTTAGTGAACCTCATCACATTGGGCAAGTAACACTGCGCGTTGTCTCATACATCATAGGCAGCGACACTTTAAGCGACACTCAACAGTTGAACCTGAAGCCGAAAGCACTGTTCACGTTCTCCGTGAGTCGCGATCGCACCATATTTGGCGTGCGCACCTTTTCTGTCGCGTGCCGACCCTACCTGAACAGGTGTGTATTGGCATCGAATTTTCAAATTCGCCGTGCATTTGCGGATATCTGTTGGTTGCTGCGAGACACTCCGAGCTCCCTGGATGCATTTTCGTGCGGCACTGCGCAGCAGAGGTGCTCCACAACGTAGAGGAAGATCGACAAGTTCCCAGGGGTCGTGGACTATCCGCCCCAGCTTCGTCCGAAGGCGGAAAGCTTACCGAGAACCCAGACACTATTCGTGGTGCGATATTCGATCCCTTCCGTCGCCCATTGCTCTACGGCAGCCAGCAAAGGCCTCACGCCGACCCTCGGCTCCATCCCCTGATCTGTGCAGACGGATTCGTCTCGAGCGCGGCGAGGCGCAGCAGCGCCTTTGAAAATGTGGCGTGGGTCCAGCCTTGCTCACCAGGGGGGAGCAGTGATGCCGCACAAGGCGACGGGTGTTGTCACAGGGGAGACTTCTTGCATAGCGTTGCCGGGGAGTCCGCCGCATCCGGTCAGCGGTGTCCCGCTTACCCGCGTGGGTACAGTGACAGTCAAGAGGTCCGCCAGCGCCGTTTTGCAGAGTTCGAAACCCCTCGCGCCGACTCTGCGCTGCAGGGATGTCCCAGAGAGGCTCCACGCGACTACGCGCGTCGACTCCCTTCACTACCGTTGACTGTTGGGCCGACCAGTGACGCAGGAGAGGGACGGAAAGAGGTTCGCAGTTCGTCGCGGTCGGAAACGTGGACTCAGCCACGTGCAGTGAGGTCCAGATTCGCGGAGACTGCCCCGCGTTGGCGGAATGAGGAAAACAGCGAGAGCCGGCACGGAGTCGGTTTCCGTGCTCCGGCACAGATGTGGACCTGCTCAGCATACAGCACACGTCCTTTTGGCTGCGAAGAGAGATCACGCGCATCGCCACACGCATGCGCAGAATGCTGGTCAGAAACTTCTTCGGCAGCTTCTGGACTTCCTCCTGACGGCCACTGGCAAGCGCACGAGACGCCGCTGGGCGACGCCGATGGGATCCGGGATCTTGATAGAGACAACCCGTCTCGGCACTGCAGCTCAGAAAAAGCTTGGGTCCAGCCTAGAGGTGAGCGGGCTGCGCATGAGGCATGCCACCCCCTCAAGTGTCCGTTTTATGCAGATCCGTCAGCTCCGCAAAACACGGGGGAACCCTTGGCAGCCTTCCGCCACAGCCCTGTCGGAGTCTCCAGACCCTGGCAGAGGCCGGGATGGGGACTGCGGTTTGAGCAGGACCCACGCTACGACGGGCGTGCCCGCTGCCGCCGTTGCGTGCCCAGAATTTCTGGCACGGCTTTCCTCGGCCAGGAACCAGCGAACCATACTTCCTCGGCCCGATCAAACGCGGAGTCTGTCGCTGGGCTCAGAGTCTCCACTTGTTCCCCCTGGACAAGCGCCTGCGGCGACAGCACGTCCGAACGCAAGCGCTGTGTCCAGCAGTCGGAAGACTCTCCCACCGTGAACAGTCATCGAGAATCGACTCAGGCTGCTGGCCAGGCAAATCCCAGGACCCCCCCGCATTGTGGGCAACGTGAAAAACACGACGTCTCCAGTCAAGTCTCGCCGTCAAGCAGGGAAGTGATGGCCGCGGGCGCACCAAGCTGCAGCAGGGACGATCCCCTCGTTAAACTGCGTGAGAGCGCTTGCTCGCCGATACCGAGTGTCCCGCCGGTGCTCGTGGATCAAAAGAGGGAGCCGCTGAACAGGCCGTCGACTTTGTGTCGATCTCCTGCAGAAAAAGACAGTCTACTTCAGCACACTGCTGATTCGGCCTTCGGGCCCAGCTGTTCCTTCCAGCAGTCCAAGAATCCCCGGCGGTCGGCACGCGATCTGCGCACAGTCCTGAACGGCACAGTCCTGAACGACGCTGCCACCGGAACTTCCCCAGTTTCCCGCGGACCTATGGCCACAGGCGCCTCCCCCAGGCCTACAGAGCCTACGGAACACGACCGCCACGGCACCTTTTCTGTAGCAGGAAGCGCCACAGTCCCTCCGGCACAGCGGATAACTCCGCAAGACGCCTTCGCTTCCTCCCACGTTGTCGACGTTCCACTTGACGTCCAGCAGATCTTATCCCGAGCCTCGGCCATGGAACGGGAAAGGATCCCTTCGAGTGCTCATCGTGGAAACGGAGGAAACACCCCAGCTGCAGGGAGCCGGATGGAGACATCCGCCACTGATGGGGTTCAGCGGCCATTGGAAGCGCACTCGGCCTTAACTCCGACAACTCGAGAGGTTCTTGAAGCAGCCGCCACATGTCATCAATCTGGTGAGATGGGGCACGCTCTCACTAGGAAATCATTCACACGAGGCGAATCTCCAGTATGGCCAAGGACAGGAAATGGGGGAATCTCACGAGTCCCCGGAAATTCGCCGCCCGATGCTACGTTTTCCTTGCCCGAACCGCACGTATCAGCATGTCGATGACTGTCCGCTGTACACGGGACTTAACAGGTGTCTCTTCAGGGTATTTGTAAGAGTGTCAGGACCACGTGGGAGCAGTTTAAAGCGTAAACGCCACTGAACCTCAAACATCAGTAACAGATTGATGCCCTCCATCATGTTCTTCCCTGTTGGTACGTCGCAAAAAGGGCTGCCTGATAAAAGCGGCTACTTTGTTTGGGCATTCTACAGACGCGCCACAGAGTAACGAAACTTGCAAGCAAATCATTAGCACCCTCAACCAGGCAATCCAGAGGATCGAAGGGCGCACACACCCGGCCCAGGACTCTCCCTTGTCCCCCGAAAATGTGTCCAGGTAAAATCTTTGGTTTTTGGCATCTCCTCGACTTAAGAGACAGCCTCTGTCGCTCGCAAAACCAGAGACACGTGCCTCAAGCACACTGCGCAAAAGGCAGGGCTGCCACAGTCATGCGCCAATGTTATCCTGTGTACCGTGTCGCCGAGGCGCGCGCTGTGGAGGAACAGGTTTTGGCCTGTGTATCCCGTTTGTCGTTGTTGACCTAATTGAGGGCGAAGGCGAAAAACAGAAGGCATACACCTTTTCTGAGCGCTCCCGCGCGTGGGAGTGCCTGAGGAGTCCCCGCTCTGAGGCAGATGCCAGTTTTAGTTTGTACTGCAAGAACGCAAGTGTACGGGAAGGCCACGTCAGTCTGTAAGGTGTTAGGGCACGCCTAGGACGCGTCCGTGTCCTGTGTCGTCCCTCGTGCTTCACCAAATCAGGCAAGAAACGATGGGCATGTCCCTGGACAAGTCTTCAAGTTTGATCGATTCGTCAAATCCGCTAGAGACTGCCAACCCCCGGGCTGTACTCGATCACCGGGGACTCGACGCCGCCTCGCTAGCTTCCTCAGCCGCCTCCTTAAGTCGTCACCATCTGAGCCTCGAGCTAAAGGAGGTCCAGGAGATGCTGATAAAACTCATGGAACCTGACGTTGAAACCCCGCAGAAGAGATGCAGGAAGCCCGCTTTTGACCTGTCCTCTCCTCTAAACGGAGATGCCGAGCAGGCAACAACTTGTACGGAACGCGACGGCGGAGCTAGCGTGCACAGTTCTGGTTGTTGCCATGATCGTTTTTCCAGAGAAGAGGTTTGCTTTTCGGTGCCTGCGGTGTGCATGCATACGCCGACGCGGGCTTTAAGACGCGTTGCCACGCCGACCGACGGGACTGACGCGAAAGGCTGTGGAAGGCCGATTTTCTTCGAAAGTCCAGTCAAAGTAGAGCGCAGACCTTTCGCTCGCGGTGGTGCCCAAAGAGACCAAGACGCGCTGTTGGATTCGCGCGAGCGACAAGACCGCGGGGAACGGGATCGGCCAGTGCCGCTTGCTCGGGCGGCAACCTGGGCGTTGGGAGAAACTCGGACGAAATCGCAAGAGCACGATCTAAGTAGGCCCTCCTCACAGAGGAGAAGCACTGCGAGGACCGTAAGGAGAGTTCGGTCTATGCCGATTGCCCCCGGTCCTCGAGAAGCCAACCGAGGAAGGCTGCGTGAGGCTCTTCCGCAAAGAATGCGTCCTCGTGACAGCGTGTCTGTTCGGCGAAACGCCGAACAGGGAGACACACCATCCATCCAGGTGTTCTCGGCGACTGCACAGCGGCAAGAGATGGTTCGGTGGGGACCAGGAGAGAAGCGAGTCAAGGGGTGTAGACGGTCGTCGAGACCGCCCCGTCCAAACGAGAGGAAAGGTAAGAGGAAACTCTTCCCAGCGAACCGTAGCTGAAGCAACTTCACCTAAGCGTTTCCTATTCGGTGGAGGGACCGTTCAGCAGAAATGAAATGCCGCATGGTCGGGGAACGTTTTCGTTCCCCTTGGCCCTGAACGCCGGTCCTCTTGGAGGCATCACAGTGGAGCACGCCTGTCCATTTCGCGTTGCCACTTTCGTGTTCAGCGGAATTTCGATTTCTTCCCGAAGGCAGCATCTCGACAGCGAGTACAACATCAGATCCCAGGGAACCAAGCGTGTGTACGGAAATGTCTCACAGCTGGGACAGTGCGCAGAGACTGGAGTCCCGCTACCTAGAAGAGAGACTGGTCCTCTCGACAGGCGCGTGTTCCGAGAGGGTGTCGTCACTGCGAGGCGCCTCCAGGGGTCGGGGCACACAGAGGCTTGCGCGGCGCAAGTCCCCCGACTTGGCCGATGGGAAGTGGAAAGCAGGCTTAGCGGCCGACCTAGCGCAAGGTGAAGCGAGAGATCAGTGGTCGAGTCCGCGTGAGGAGAAATCCAGGCACAGTCACGCATGCAGTTCCTGTCCTCGAACAGAGGAGCGGCAGGCCTCAGGTCAGACAGCCGGGAAATCCGCAGGGCCGAGACCACAGGTCATCCCGAAAGGCGCGGGGTGGATGTCAACCTTGGAGAAGACTGGCCAGAGTCGTCTCGAAGAATCCGGGGCTGCGCAGTCCAACCTTTCCTGCCTCTGTAGGGCTGACAAGGTGTCTGATCCTTCGAAACGACGGACCCGATCCGCGGAAAGCGACATCCTGAGGAAAACTCAGTCTTGTGATGCAAGGAAACCAGCTGGAGGTTTCGGAACCCCCCGTCGCCGACAGAAGACCCAGGAGCCTTCAGCCTTGGGCGGATATTCGGCTGACATTCGAATGCATGGCGGGCTCGGTAAACTGGTCAACCGCTCGCCTAGGATCGTCAACCGGGACAGCAGAACACTTCCGGGAGGGCTCTCGACTGAACAGTGTCGACGACACCTTTCCCATGAGCCCGCGGACTGGAGGCCGCGTCGTGAAGGGAAGAACGTTCCAGAGAATCGGAGTCACTTCCAGCCAAACAGCCTTACTCGAACAGTAGGGACTGAAGCTAGAGCCCTATGTGGGAGTTGCCGACCAGACGCCGTCAGCGCGTCACGGAAGCAAACTGCAGGGTCGCAAACCTCGTCCGGCTCGCGGGGGTCGACTGTGAATGCAGAAGAAAGCCTCAAACGGCGAAAACAGCCTTCACGATGTGTATCTACCCCAGACAGTCTCGCTGAGGACGCGCGCTCCTCCCAGGCCATGGGTAGACCAAACGCCTTCAGAGTGTCGCCTACGGAGAGAGAGAAATCACCTTTGCACGCGAATGCATCCAGCCCCCAGGCAATAGACACACCGAATGACGCAGGCGATTCATCTCACGCCGAGAGGGACACTTATGATGCGAGGATTCCATGTCGCAACGCACCTCGAGTGGACTTGGAGGCGCGAGACGCCAACCGCCGGTCCGTTCGTTCAAATCGCTCACATCACGCGAAAAAGGGCGTGGAGGTTCATACGGGCTTTGAACACGAACACGTGCACGTGCATCCGCCAGGAGGGATCGCTTCCAGTTTGCACGAGGAAGGCGGCGGCGACGCTTTGACCGAGTCCGACTGGTCGACGCAAAGCTCGCGTGTCTCGGGCGCCGAAGAACGGTTGTCCACGGAGGTCGTTCTGAGAGGCCTTCGCGAGGCAACCAAGGAACCGCCTCCACGCCCCGAGCCTGGAGACTATCCGGTGCGGAGTATGCGAGCACGAGTGCAGGCAAGCGTGAGGAAACGAAAGAGCCAAGAACGAGTGCGGCGTTCTTCACAGCTCGTCCACAGCGACGACGCCTCAGACGATTTCGCTGCCGTCGCCGACGAGAGAGCGTCACGGAGTATGGCCTCGTGGTCCGAATGGTCGGGCACGAAAACGGGCAGAAGGAAAGCGGCCAAGACCCAACAGAGGAAGGCGTTACCGGCTTCTCCGAGACCAAGGCCTCTGTGCAGCCTACGAGAAGCTTCCCTGGAGTTGAAGAGTACTCTCGTCGATGAAGAAAGTCAGCTACGGGCCAAGAACGCCGCCGTGGACTGTCAACAGGACATGGCGTTCGGACGCGCTCTCCAGGCATCCCACAACCCGAGTTGGTGTTGCGACCGAGCCATTTCGCCGTCAGCTAGGAGTCGCTCGTCTTTTGAGTTCGAGGCAACAACTCTTTCCTGGGCCGACGCAGCGAGCGACGGGGCTGGGGGCTCAGAGGCCGGAGCAAGACCTCCCCGCGCGACGGTGGAGCTGCAGAGCGGAAAACAGCTGGAAGAATGGAGGTCCAACGCCCAGTCTACAGACGGAGACGGCGAGACAGGGCCCGCGAGCGAGGGCAACGTGGACGCGCTCGGAAAGGGGCGCACGCAGTCGGCGAACACGGTTCTCGAGATTGACATGCGGGAGACCGCCACACAAGCAAAACAGTAAGGACCCTTCCAGGAGACCTCGGCTGCGGGGTAGACAGGAGGAAAAGAAAAGGTGCTGAGCGTAGAGCGCTCTAAGGAGACGACGTTGTAGGTGCGCGCCGACGGTCTTGGGCCCTGTCACAGACTGCCAAAGGGACTGTGTGGAGCCTCGTCTCAGCCGGCGTCAGCGCGCGCGGGACAAGCAGGCAGAGAATAAGTCGCCAGTTCCAAGAGATCTCCGCGTGAGGAAAGGTGGAACATTCTTGCATGCGTGTCCGGGCCACGATGCATTCATGTAGTCCGGGTTCTGGCCATCTGTGTGGAACCGGAACGCCTCCTCTTTCGGTGTCGGGGATGGTTTTCCAGAGTCTGAAATGTACGAACCAACTAGTTTACCTGGCAGGCCGGAGGCGAACAGCGCTGTAGTATTCGTCTTGAGCACCCCCGTCTTCTGTTACCTAACATTTCGGGAGGCGCCGACTTTATTTCTGTGTTGCAGTAGATTTTGTCTCCCTCATGGCGTCTGTCCCCTCAGAAAACTGCGAGCAAGGCGGCAGCAAGATTTCACCAACTACCTGTCCCGTCGGTATGGAGAGTCACGTGGAGCCTTGGTTGTCGAATCACCTACGTCACCTTGCGACGTCTCGACGCCGGACTGCCTCGAATCCTGTGCTGCCTGGACATGCCATGAGAGGACCGGAGACCTGGGAGATTTCGAAGTCCCGTACCGTAGTCCGTTTTCACCAGGGAGATCCAACAAGCGTCCACCACACCGCCTCATGAGGTCCTTTGGCTGCGCATCTAACCGAGCAGTCATTCTCAACGCTCTCCAACATGCTTGTCTTGCCGGTGAGACAATGCCTGTCGCTTAGTTTGCAATCCGTTTCGCTATCGGGTTCCATGCTTCTACAGTATTTTACGGGCTTGGCTTTTTGTTCTGGTCCATTCATATCAGTGGGCAAACGTTCGTTTACGCTTATCTCAGACGCAGTCAATTACGCGAAAACTGACCGGCCGCGCTGCAGCCTGTGTCCTGCGGCGTGTGTCAACTTACGCAACGCGATGAGATAACGTAGACGGACATCTTGGCTCTCCTACCGGTGGGCAAGTTCGATCTACCTTCTCCCCCACATCTGACGCCCAGCGTTCGTCCTTGCCGCTTCAGCCCCTCTCTACCAGTGCTTCAATTTTTTACTTTAAAGAAATGACCACAGACCGATTGATCGTGCTTCGGACTAGTGAAGTGTTCCGTCTCAGTGCTGGCCAGCAGGGACGAAGTGACAGGCTGGGAAACAGTGGGAGTGAGTGACGGCTCCACGCCAGTATGTAGAGCAGAACGCTGGGGCGGTGTGTGTTGCTTGTTTGTGAGTTTTTTCGGGCATGTGAATGGCTGAGTCGCCGAGCTCTGCGTGTCTTCAAAGACGGCGGCGTGGTAAACTTCTGGGGACTGTCTTCAGGGGAAGTAAACCGGCCAAGACGTGAACGTGTGATCGCCTGTTTCAAGGACCTGTGGGCAGACTGTCGGGTCTTTGTAATACTGTTGAAAGGCCCGGGAGACCGCCACGAACTTCGAGCCTTGTACGCCCTCGACGCGGAAAGAGGCTTTGTTAAGGTGAGATTTCAGGTTGTCTCTAAGGAATTGCGTCAAGTCCCCCATTGAAGTTTTCTCCTGCTTTTCCTCCGGTAGCTTCGCCCCAGATTCTTCCAACGAAACTTGGCTTATTCGGGCTGGGGCCCGAATAAGCCAAGTTCCAGCAGCATTCCGACTCGCTGTTGCAACCGGCGCTCTTCGACGAGGTTCGACTTGCGTAGTCACTGGTGTATGTGTGTGTGCTTTTTTCTCCCCTCAAAGGGGATCTGAACAGTTCACACTTCAAGTTCGCCCGTTCGCATTATGCAGAGTTCCAGGTGCTGTCGATTCCTACCCGTAGTTGACGATGGCCTCTAAACGTCTCTAGGCAATAGGCTTGTTCCTCGGTTGTCGCGCCCCACGGGCGTGAGGCAGCCTATTCGTTTAGTTCTTTCTCTCAGACCGCATCTGTGTCGACTTTTCCCAGCTCCGCCCCGCGGTTTGTCAGCTGGAACTTTTTGTCCGGTGTCTCCCCTGAAACGCCTTCAGGTCGCGCAGGTGTATCCCGCTCCTCCGGTTCTTGAAGAGGCCATGATCGAAAACGTCTTTCGCTACGATTGTGCGACAAAACGCTTTCGACGCATTGAGGCTGCGAAGAGTCTAAGTCCCCTCACTGCCGCAGTCACCATTCAACGGCCGCTGCCTCCGGTCGCGACCGAGCGCAGAATCCTGTATCTCTAGATCCTGTTACCACGCGTCTGGGAGTTAGCCTCGTTGCCTAAACTCTGGAAGCTGCGAGGCGAGGCGAACCACGGAAGGCCAGCCTTTCTTGAAGCCTAAAGGCATTGCCAATCTTCTCTTTTCACACACGCGCCACGCACCTGACGCCCCTTTGTGGCCTCTTTTTTGGCGTTCTCGTCGCAAGCGCGTTTTTTTACCTGTTCACCTTCGCGTACATCGCAGCCCTCCCCTGGAATACAGCGTGTGTGGTTGGACTACCGGTTTCGATCTTGAATGTCTTTTTGTTTACCGGATCCACGTTCTATTGTCTTAGCAGAGAGCATGGTTAAGACGACAACTTCTTTGTGGAAATAGAACCCGTTGAACACCATGTATTAATATAACAAAGATAATCAGGTTTATAACAACCCATCCACTGGTGGATGCTGCGCTCTTGCTCACTCGTCTCACAGGCCTTCATTCAGCACTGTAGACGCACGGATCCGCTTCCGACACTCAATGACGCCTTTTGTCTAGCCCTCCAAGCCGTGTGCGCGAAAAATCGGGCGCGCCGTTGCGAGGGCGATCACGGAGTTGTCTGTGCAGGTATGATTTCGGTCCATGCAAATTTTCTCCACAGAGTTGGGGGCGCCAGTACGTATCGTGACACAAGGCGGTCCTCTTTGCAAAGTTCTTCTAACGGTATCCTGTCATCCAAAGCAACTTTTAGAGGCGTGGACAACGCTGCGGGTCGCGCCACGAACGGCACACGCCTAGGAAGGTCAGTTCGCGGGCACTTTGCGCGAGTTCGCCTTTCTCAGCTGAAAGATGCTGCCTCAACGAGAAGCTTTTTGAGAGAAACACAGGCTGCAAACACACCACACATACCAACTGCAAACACGTGGCTGTACGAGGCTTTCGCTTAACGGAAACCGATCTTTTGCAGGGTGTAGATGCGGGTTTTGATTCAATCCCAGTCCGCGGGGAGAGTGTGGAGGGCTGGATCCACACCGGGAGGCGCGTCGCTTCCGACGTAGGTCGGATTTAGAATTGTCGCAGCAACTATTTCAAAAAAAGCTTTTTGGTCGAGGGGATGAACGCGTTGTCTTCCAGTGCTCAGGGTCTTTCTCCCCCGAGGAGAGATGGGCATCCCTTGCGAAACCGTTCTTCAGATGTGCCGCATGTCCAGAAAGCTTTCTGCACATGCGGCGGTCCCTTCCTTGTCTTTGTCAAGTTCGTACTCGTTCCTCTTGCTCTGCAGATAAATGTCCTTCGCCTTCTCGCCGGCAATCTGCCATTCCACCTGGCTGCCGAGACGGTCTCCTCTCTCTCTTCACTTGTCTCTGCGGCTTTTTCCGGTCCCGTTTGTTTCGCTCGCCCCATGCGCGCGCCGCGAGGCACAGCGGGTCCGCGGACGCAGAGCTGCAAGAGTCCTTCCGCAACACATCCTTTCGTGCAGGATTCGTTGTTGTAGGGGAATGGAAGCGTGTCGAAGATGCCGGCGGCGTCGCGCCCTTCTCGCCGTCGGCGGCTCGGGAAAAGGCTGCTTGCGATTGTCTCTCTCGCCGTCCAGATAACGCTCGGGTCAGCCTCGACGCGTCCTGGCAACCGTTCCAAGGTTCTTGCGTTCTCCTCCACGTTCTCTTCTTTTTCGCTGCCCACGCCACCTCCGCTGTGCTGGAAGGCTTTTGCTCACAATGAGGACCGTCGCCCGTGCTCGCTCGCGGCCTCCGCGTTTGAAACGCTCGAATTCACGGAGCATTCGTTATCCCCTTCTCGTCCGGCTCGCACGCGCCCCGCCGGACCTCGGACCACGTCCTTGAAGTTCAGCACGTTGGCTGCGCGTCACGCTTCACGCGTCTCTCTCCTGGAAATGGTCTTTCCTCTCGAATCCTGCCGCAACACGTGTGTTCCCTCCTCGCTGTCGCCTGTTCCGCGCCGCGCCGTTCCGCCCGCGACTTCTTCGCAGGCGCTCCCCGGTCTCCGCACCTCGCTCAGCTGCATCCGAGCAGGCACCACCGCGAACTGGGAAGGCCCCAGTGCGTTACAGCTTGCGTCGTCGACCGGGGAAAACGCGGGTCAGGGGCGTGCGGTGCGGAGCGCCAGGGAAGTCGCCTCTCAGACTCGTTCACTTCCTGGTGAGGAGGGTGGCTTCTCCGGCAGGCGACCTTTGCGCGCAGGAAAACAAGCAAGCGTCGACGGCGGCGGGGAGGAGGAGGAAGTGCGCGAGGAGGGGTCAGAGGCCTGGCAATCGAAAGAGAAAGGGCCTTCCCATTCTTCCCCACTTTCGTCCCACTCCGCTCCGTTACTGGGATCGGCGACACGACCTTCTTCCCGCTCGCCACCATCGCGACGTCCAGGGTCTTCGCCGGAGTCTCCTCGGCTGTCTCCGCCCGCGCCTTCCGGCTCTCTCTCCTCTTCCTCCTCGTCCTCCTCGTCCTCCTCTTCCTCCTCTTCTTCCTCTTCCTCCTCTTCCTCCTCTCCTCTTGCTCCTCAGGACTCCCCTTCCGGTCCTTTCCCTTGTCTCCCGACGTTCGCTGGCCTGCCGCTGCCTCCGTATCTCTCGGCGGCTCTAGTGAACCAAGGCATTTCCTCGCCGACGGGTATTCAGCAGGCGGCTCTGCCGCCTCTCGCGGCTGGCGAAGATCTCCTTCTGCACTCCGAGACGGGCAGTGGAAAAACGTTTGCGTATCTCCTTCCTCTTCTGCACTGGCATCATCACGCGAACTGTGCAGCAGACCCGCCCGCGACCGACCCCCGGGCGGGTGCATACCTTCTGCAAAACTGCCCGGGTGTACAGACACGCGAGGAAGCCGCAAACCGACGGAAGAACCAGCTGTGGCGCCGGCGCGACAGCAGGCGGAAGAACGGGTTTCTTGGGACAGCGGCCGAGGACGGGGCCGACGAGGAAGAACTGTCGACGGCAGAGCACCATCTCTCGCATGCGGCGTGTCTCGACGCGCCTGAAGTCGCGAACGCCCTGAGACGCGCGACGGCCTGCTCTCTCATTGTGACTCCGACCCGCGAACTGGCTGTCCAAGTTGCCCATGAAGTCCACACGCTTCTTCGCACAAACTTTAGCGTCTCCGAAGAACGCGCCCCAGAAGAGAGAGGCGCGTGCGGCCTCTCTCTTCTGCGGCGCACAGTCGAGGCCTTCGCAGCGGCCCAGGAAGACCTCGAGGCGGCAGAACGCGCGGCGGAAGACCTCAAAGGTGCTGTAGCCGTTGCAGCGCGTGCGGGCGAGAACCGAGCTGCTGCGTTGCTGGCGCGCGCTAACCAAGCAGAGATGCGCGTCCTCGCAGCTCGGGATCGCCTTGTCATGGCCCGCCTGGCCTTGGCGCAAGCGCGCGGCGAGGGAATGCGTCCGCGTCTCCTTCTCGTCTTGGGCGACCCGCTGGCGGGCAGCAGCGGCCCAGGCAGCCGCGCGCCGGCTCCAGTCCCGCCCGGCGAGGCGCGCAGGGAAGCAGAGACTGCGGAGCACTTCGGAAGCGCACGAGAAGGAAGAGCGACGAGGTTGTGCGGGACAGAAGAAGCGGCGCGGACGTTCGGAACCGACACGAAACGGCTGCCAAGCTGGGCAAGGGAAAAGTAAGTGAAGCGGAGCAAGAAGTCGCGGTGAGAGACGTGGAACGCAGAAAAGCAAAGCGAGAGAAATGAAGCGCGGGGAAGGCATCAGTGAAAAGCCGTGTTTTCACATCGCCGGCTGTGTAGGTCGCGTGCGATCGAAGGATCCGGTTTCCACGTTCGCGTCAAGCTTACACAGACACCTAGGCTGAGGCGCCTGTACAGCGTATCCGTGCTCACTATGCTTTAACGCGAGGACTGGGGTTCGTCAGAAAAACGCCGGCTTCCGCCTCTCGGGCCTCTGCCCCAAAGGGGAACTCTCTCGTGGCAACGGCCGGCGCGCTCTCGGGACTCTTGTACACGATGTCTACTGTGCTCTCTCCTCGTCGACCTTCCACGTTCCCTGCGCGCGCGCACGCATCTGGTGGGCGCGACGCGCCGGCAGCGGACGGCAGGATCTGCTGGATTCCTAGGTCTGTGTAGATACGCGCCGCCGCATGACACTGCAGCCACTGGGGACCTGAGCAGATCGACGGGGCGTCCGCCCCCAGGCCGTCGGCCCCATCAGCAAGTCTATCCTCCGGTTTGAGTTCCGACCATGGGTGTACCTCCACTCGCCGATCCACAAGGTGTAGACTGGGTGCGCACACTTTAACTGGAGCGACGGACCAGGGAAGAGTCGGTTCCCCGTCGCGGCAGCCTCGGGACAGCCCTCGTGTTTCGCCTCTCGGTCTTGTCTCCAGACTCGGCTCGTCCCTGATCGTCGTCGGTGCTGCCCAGACGCTTCGGCGCCTCTTGCAGGTGGGCACACACCGAGTGCCGATTGTCCACGGTCTCAGTGATGAGGAAAGAGCGGGAGAAGTCCTGTCTCAGAGATTGTCAGTCCTCCAGTTTAGGGTACTGGTCATACTTGCATCTGACTAGTCGTTTCTGCAACAGGGAACTATAACTAGATCCAAGGAAGTTGACACGCACAAAAAAAAACACTTTGGTGCTCGTGTGCGTTCTTCGGTTGGTGCCTTTCTTTCTCACTCTTCTTCCCACCAGCGTATCTGTTTACTGGTTTCCTTCGTCTCTTTTGCGGCTCGGTTTGTTGCCCAGCTGCAGCATTTCGCCCCTCTCAGTACACCTCTCTTCCTCTCCAGAACCCCAAACCCTCTCTGAACTAACAGGATGGACGGGATGGGCGCCCGCGTCTGTTTTTCTTCCCCCCCTTTCCGTTTCGTCCTGTGTCTCCTCCGTCTTCTTCCCTCTTCGTTCCTCGCTTCGTCTCCCCCCTTTTCTTTTCCCTTTCCATCTTTTCTTGGTCCGTGCTTCTCTTTTCCTCTCGCTCTTTTCGCCAGAGACTGGGGGCCGTGAACCCGGACGTCCTCGAAACCTTCCTGAAGCGGATCAAGCACGTGGTGTTCGATGAAGCGGATCGGTTGCTCCAGCCCCTGAGTGTGTCCAATCCCCGGGAATGTCTCCCGCTGTGTGCCTTCGGTCTCTCGTGTTTCTTCGCTCGCGCGTTTCTTCTCTCGTGTTTCTTCTCTCTCGCGTTCCTTCTCTCTCGCGTTTCTCCTCTCTCGCGTTCCTTCTCTCTCGCGTTTCTCCTCTCTCGCGTTCCTTCTCTCTCGCGTTTCTTCTCTCTCGCGTTTCTTCTCTCTCGTGTTTCTGCTCTCTGGGGTTGCGTCGCTTCCGTTCCTCGCGCCTTCTCTGCTGTCCTCGCCACAGACGAGCGTTCTTTGAAGCCGCGTGCGTGGTGCACGTCCTGGGAAGAGGTTCTTTCTGCATTTTCGCTTCCTTTGCGTCTGTCGCCTCTTGGCTGTCTCGATTTGCTTGTTCTCGCAGCCCGCTATGCGCCCCTGAAGACGAAGACGCTCCGAAGGTCTCGACCTCGACCGGCCTCGCTGATCTTTTCGTCTCTTCTGATTGCGAAGAAGCCAATCTTCCAGCGGAGGCGAAACGTGGAGAAAGCCTCGCCGACGTCGTCTCTTCTCCTCGCTCCTCCCGCGAGTCTCCTTCCGGCGGTGCCTGCCTGCGGCGCTCTTCGCAGGAAGGCGCGCCGCCCTGCAGCCTCTTCTTGTCGCCACTCTGCGCTCTCCTTTCTTCTCCGCGTTTTTCGTCTCCCGCGCGGCGCTCTGGTTCCCTGTCCCAGCCGTACTTCCGCGAATTTCCAAATCATCGGCGCCAGTGCGACTGTTGGGCGACCGCTACGGCGTCAGCTAGCTGAGATGCTGGCGATGCGGGAGGCGCTGAAAAAGCCGGAGTCTCCGACTAGACGCAAGGACAGCGAAAAGGCTCGGCGAGAAGGCGAAGAAGAAGACGATGAGGCATATGTGTCCGAAGAAGAACGAAAGGGGATGGCACGAGTCCTGCGCGGGCTGCACGCCAGAGGGCTCGTTTCCCCGTGTGGAGAAGAGCCGAGGCGGGGACAAGCAGGGAATGTAGTTGAGAGCGAGAAGGAACGAGGAACTCGCCTGATGAAGGTCGTGAGGTGAGAGAGACGATCCAGTCGGCGTTTCGAAATCTTTTACTTCTTTCCATGTGCAGGCAGAGGAACCTGCGCTCGCCTTTTTAAAGCCCTTTGCTTCTTACTCGCGGCCTGTTTCATGTTCTCTCTCTTTTCGTGGGTAGCTCTTTCGCGTTTTAGCCGTGTTTCGCCCCTCGCCATCGTCCGTTCTTCAGTGTGTTTCGCGTAGACAGCTTGTTTTGGTGTTTTCTTCCTCGCCCAAAGGGCGCGTTTGCCTGCCCCGTCGAGAAGCCGTGTGCTGAATCATTTTCTAATTCAAACAAATTAAAATTTAAGAAATAACTTTTTACTGGCAGGCGATCAGTGGAGATAACAGCTTTGGAAATGAGAAAGAAAGACTCCGCATTCGATCAAAGTTCTTCAGTGAGCATTTTGCTTCCCCTCTTTTCTCTCCTGTCACTTCCTCTAGGCCTCACGCGTCCTCTGCCGCGGCAAACTCGCCTCAGGGCCCTACGAGCCTCCTCGTGGGACTGCCCTCGACGCTGAAGCATTTCTTGCATGCAACCCCTCGAGGAAATCTTGGTAGGGAAAAAGAAAAAAAGACAGGCAGACAGAAAACGCGTTGCCCCCCCCCCCCCCCACACCGAAGGCGCTAGGTATGAATCCTGAGCGAATCCCCCTATAAATACATCTATATATATCTATAGGTATATAGATATAGATAGATACGGAGTAGGTGTATTTATTTGTACGCATGTGGCTGTGTGCTCGAAGGTGCCGATATACGTTTGTGTACATGTATTTGTTCTGTGTCTCTTTTCTCTACACACATCGAGCGTATTTGCATGCGTGCATGTACATGCACATGTGTGGCTGTATATTTGATTGCTCGCGTGTGTGTCGTTGTACATCCCTAGTCTGTATCGTGCGGAGTCGCCCCTCAGGCCGTGGCGTTTACGAGGGCAGAGTTTAACGCGAAGACGGGGTACACGAGACATGTCGAGCGGGTCATCTCCGTCCAGTTTTCTTTCTTACTCTTTTCAAGGGATTTACTCTCTTGCAGTTGTTCGTGTATGGTCTGCCTACGTTTCCAGTCATTCCCTCCACCTCTCTTGCCACTGTTTGTGTCGCTTTGCAGCAACGCTGGTTTACGAAACGTCTCTGTTGCTGCATCAGCTTCAGCCTCAGCGCGCTCTGATTTTGCTGGACAAAAAACACTCTGTCGTCAGCTTTCTTCTTCAGCTCCAGCGGCTCGGGATAGAGGTAGGATTGCACCGGGCACAGGCGCGAGACCGCGACACGCGCAGAGAGACAGGTCATCAGATGGAGAGTCTTCGTTTTTACGAAAGATCTGAGATGAAGAGACTGGTCGACAGCAAAGGACCGCTGGGACACAAGCAGAGTCAGTTCCCCAACGGCAAGCAACGAGCCGTCTCCGCTGTCTTCGCTGTCTTTCGTGCTTGCGTAGAAACGAGCTTTGCACGTACGGGGATCGCAGGCCGCACGCGAGCGCTGTTGACGGTCGCTCTCAAAGGCTCGTCGAAAGAGCTGGCCGCTCGGCGTGCAGGCTCAAGTTCTCTCCGACTGATCGGCAGTGCTTGTTTGGCTTTGTCTCTTTTTTTTGTCCTCTGTGCAGCACACGCAACTTCTCCACGAGGCCTTTGGTTTCCTCTCCCCCCGCCTCACGTCGCGTCTGAAGGCGGCCAGGGAGACACCCGAGTCGCCTTCCTTGTCCCCGTCGTCTCTGTCTCCTTCGCGTCTTCACTTCCATTTTGGCAGAAGAGAGAGGTTGGCCAATGCTCCTTCGCCGTCTCCCCCGCCTTCTCTCGTTCAGACGGCGCCGCTCATCACTTCCCCTTCTTCGCCTCTCTCTTCCCCTTCTCTCTTCTCTTCTCTTCCTTCTCTGGGAGAGGTTGGCGACCAGGCAGCGCCGAAACAGCGCGTGGTGTCGCCGTCTTCAGAGGCTGTGGAAGTCGCAGGAGAACCCAAGGGCGCTTGGGCCTCTCGGGGTGTTCGCCCTGCGCGAGAAGAGAACCAGGCGGAGAACGCACGCACGTTGCTTCTCACTTCGATGGCGACGGCGCGAGGGCTCCATTTCGACAACGTAGGCTAAAGTGCCGATGCATGCAAAGGCCTGAGCAGGCGATTGGCGGTGCATTTTTGTTTGTGTGGGGGGCATGTGGGGAACGGCGCAGTCAGCTTCACGTCCGCGTTTGGAATCCGAGTCAGACACCGCCTGGAGCGACACGCCGCACGTGTGTGTGTCTTCAGCTCGACTGCGTCATTCTCGTTGGAAACGTCGAAAATGCACGCGAATACCAGCATCTCGCAGGTACGTCGAGCAGCGTCAGAGGAGGTCTTCAGAGCCAAAGACAAAAACACCCGAAGACGGACCACCCAGGGGCACAGTGAAAACATCTACGCCAGTCCTCCGCCTCTGTTCTCTCGCAAGCATTTCCTCTCTTCAAGTGAACAGCTCCACAAATATATACACGGTCTATGACTCTATCTACCTATATATCTATATATGTATATATATACGTCTATATATGTATATATATATATATATATACGTCTATATATGTATATATGCACATATATACGTCTATATATGTATATATGCACATATATACGTCTATATATGTATATATGTACATATATACGTCTATATATGTGTATATATATATATATACGTCTATATATGTATATATGTACATATATACGTCTATATATGTATATATGTACATATATACGTCTATATATGTATATATATATATATATATACGTCTATATATGTATATATGTACATATATACGTCTATATATATATGTATATATACATACACATATAGATATATATACATATGAGTATATATGTGGAAAGGTCTGTAATAGATATAGTTAATATACTAGGTGTTCCTGTGTGTGAGTTTTTTGTTGGGGCTTAGGTCGCGCCGGCCGGAAAGGTCGCCCAGGAAACGTTATTTGCGTCAGCGACTCGGAGACACAAAGGTAAGCCGGCAGTTCATTGCGCTTAGACTCTCCCGGCAGCCTCCCCGCAAGGTTGCCGAAGCAGCTTTTTTGGGATGTGCGAGCATTCCGAAGGCGCAGAAAACGGTTTGTACCTCGTTGACTCCTCAGACTGAGCAGAACTGTAGTCTATTGGGTCTAAAGTCCGCGTTACGAATCAAAAACGGTTCAGCCTCCAGGTCACCTTCAACTGCGTTTCGGCTGGGTCATTGCCTCTCTCACGTGTGTCTCCGTGGCGGGTGACCGTCTTTGTTCTCACTTTGCTGATTCGGGGGAATCTTGGTCCACGTTTTGCGGGAGATGAGAGAGACGTACCCGAGAACGGGGAACAGGCGCTCCACACAAACGTCGCTGAATCACCTGACACCAGCGACAGTTTTCGCCGAGATCTCTAGAGGGAAATTGTTTCCCTTGCTCCCGATGAAGAACAGCCGCGCGAGATCTCGTTGTCTCTGTACAAATATGGGCTGTGACTGAGATCAGCAAGAAAGAGGATCGCCCAAGTGGATAGGATATCGTTTTGACACGGTCCCCCGTGTCCAGCGAGTATTTGAAAGACCCGTATTTGCGTACGGGTTGTGCAGATACCGTGTTGACGGTCCGGTCGCCTCTGTCCTCACAACGTTGCGTGCGCAGGGAGGGCGAACGCGGTCTAAACTGCGGTGAAGTTTGCTCGTGTGATTCGAGAGCCAAGCCACGCTGAGCCTCGCTAGGCGACGTGGCGGCGCAACCGCCACGGATGGCATCTCATCGAGTCCCCGCGGCATCTCTCGCAAAGTGTTCTGTCTTCTGAACGCAACCTGGCTGTGCTCCACATAGGCTCGGTGTTAGTTACTCCAAGTATGTGTGCTCCAAGGCAGATAGAAACCCTGTGTCTCGTCCTCCGTGCAGATCCATTTCTTCGTGGGCCAAGAAGCTCGGCGTGACTTACCACTCCTCGCAGCGACTCCTGTTTCCCGCCAGCGCCACAGACGAGCCTTCGCACGCAGAGGCCGAAAGTCCACAGCAGTCTTTTTCGGACGAGGCATCGCATGAAGAATGGAGGGTTCCACGTGGCGTGGAAAGCGACGGACACGTCGAGAGGCGGCGAACTCAGAGAGAAGACGGACTCGAGAAGGCAGATCGCGAGGTGCGGGAGGTGAACGGAGTCGAAAGAGAAGACGGACTCGAGAGGCACACGGAGCAGCCAGGGAGAGAAGCAGTCGCCGGGCAGGGAGACCGCGAGGCTAGAGAAGAGCGCGACGCACTCTGGCCAGAACGGCGACGGAGGAATCTTGAAGAAGGCGAGAGAGAACAGGCGATTTCGGCGGAGGCGGTGCCGGAGTCTGTGCGAGCAAAGAACAACGGCCCAGGCGCAGGAAGGAGGCGCGACGAGGAAACACGGGAAACTGGGACAAAAGTGGAGACTGCAGGGACTGGGGCACACGCGGCTTCTGCGTGGGATAAGTTGGCGAACTTGTCTCTCCCGTCGTTTTCGTCTCTGGTGTCGAATATGTGAACACGTCAGTTGCACACGTCGCTCCCCAGCCTGCTGAGAGGCGACGAGTCGCCATCTCGTGGTTTTCCCTCGTGACGTCCGGCTCGGCCTCACCAGCGGGAAGTGTGGCGTTCCTGTCCGTGCGGTTTCAAGACTTTCTGGCTTTCCGTTTCGAGTTCTGGGGTGCACTCACGTACGACGCAGATCCGAGACATACGCTGTCGCCAGTCAAAAAGGTGAACCACAAGGCTGAGATGTTGACCGTTTTTCTAAAGCCCTTTCGATATCCGTTTTGCGTGCGGGAAATTCAAGCGCACTGCAGACAGATTTCGTGCGTCCTCGTCACGCGGTCTCCGTCTCTGGGGCGCGAGTCTCTCCCCGCCAGAAAAAGACTGCGGGGCAAGCTGATGCCGGTCACTGCGGACGCGCGGAGGGACCTCGGGAAGAGACGCAATCCCGGCGCCTGTCTCCGAGAAACAAGGCCATCCCACGAGTCACACCCTGAACACTGAGAAAGCTGAGTGTGGCAGAGAGCCGGGAAAAGTGTTCGTGTGCATGCAGTCCCCGGGTGTGATGTGCACGACTTTACGGCTAAAGCGAGGGAAGCAGAAATCGAAAGAAGAGAGGGAAGGGGAAAGGGGGTGCCAGGCGCAGTTTGAGAGGCGCTTTGCGCGGCCAGAGAAGCGGAGAAGTCTCCTTCCCGTTTCTTTGGCGCGAGGAAAGCAGGCAAATGGTGACGCCCCAGCAGACGGGACACGTCCCCGAGCTCAACCAGATCGGAACGTTGACGTTCACGTTGCGCTGTAGCTTTCGGATTGTTTCCTGTCTCCCGAGTCCACAAACGCAGGACGCGGGAAAGGTCGGACCCTCTGTGGGGTGGCTGCATGCACGTCTGAGGGCCTCGAGACACGCAAGCGTGCGTCCGCGGAGGAGAACGGAAGCGACGACACCACACGAAAGAAAACGGCGGAGACAAAGATAAAAGAGTCGGTGTGTGCCGCTGCCTGCGCAGCCTTGGTTTAGGAATGAGAGAGAAGCTGAAGACGGCGAGGAAGAACAAGAACACAGAGAGGTCGTAGCGAGGAGAGGAAGGCACTGAAGCGAATGCTCACCGAAGCGGCGGAAAGAAAATGACAAATAAAACGCGCGCACCCGAGAATTCGGCGGCACTGCGGGACAACACATCAGAAGCTCTGGCCTGCGCCTACACAGACTCCCCGTAGGCCACAGCGGCCCTCCGAAAAAACAAAGCGGCGCAGGGGAAAACAGCGTGGATCGCTCTCGCGACCAAAAAGCAAGAGGAAGACGGGAAACTGGGGGAAGGGAAATGGGCGCCAAAGCGAGAAACGCGTACTTACAGCACGACAACGAGAGGAGAAAACGCCTATATCAAACGGCCACGGGAAAACCCTCCTTTTCCCGCGTGTTTAGTACGCGTCGGGCAGAGGGGTGATAACGGGGGGAGGAGCGGCGTTTCGAACGGCTACAAAGAAGACGCAGTGGTACTGAACCTGCGAGAAAGAGAGAACAACAGGAAGCGGCACACGCACCTGCGCATGCACACAGGCAAGAAGAACGCGCAGACGGCAGAAAAGCGAAGGAGAACGACGGGGCAAAACGAAGGAAGCACTAAAGAGCAAAGAGCGAGAAGACACGCCCGCGAACGAGAAGGCAAGACTACGAACAGAGAGGACAACGCAGGGGAGAAGGAAACTCAACAGAACGGTGCATGGAAGACACCACCTCTGCAGGCGCAAATGACAGTGGAGATGCGAGAAAAAGCCTCTGTGGGGCATCGGCGGAAGACCGCGTTTGAGGGAGGAAAAACGACGTAAACTTTTTGCGTTGTCGGTTTTCGCTGCTCACCTGCATCATCGAATTTGGGTTCGAGGTGTAGTACGCGTCTCGCCACTCGATCTTTTCAATGTCGAACCAGAGCTTGATAACTGCGCATGCCCATTCGAACAACACCACAGCAGAGACTCGTGACAAGACCTGCAACGCGTTCGGTGCCGCTCCACCGACTTCGAGTGGAACGGTGCGGGAATAGCAGCACTCTGGCGAGAGCCTGTTTGGGAGAACTGAGCGCAGCGCCACGCCGAGAACCCGCGAGCACACTCCGCTGCCCTTCGTAAAAAGACTCTTTGAAATGGAGAAGCTGAGATGGGGAACGGCCCGCGCAGCCCCGGAAACCGCAACACTCCAAAGGGTACCTGGAAACCCGCTATACGAAGGATGTGCGTTGCCGAGCGTTTGTCGTGCTACGTCTTCTTGGGTTCTCCCACCGGGTTCGGCCTATCAGGTGTCCGCGGCTCCGCCTGCAGCTGTCCCTGCCGCGACCTCGTCTGCGTTCGACTGTCTCTCCCCGTCGCTCCTGCTCTCCTGTTCCCGTGTTTCTGCCTCCCGCTTTGCTTCCTCACCTTCTTCCAGTTCGTCCCACGCCAGTTCGATGGACATTTCGTTCGGCATCTCGGCGTAGTGGTAAAGGAGAGGCCCGATGTTTGCCCAGAGACCGCCGGGACGGAGAATCTTCGCAATGGTCCGAATGTAGAGAAGGACGTTGCGCGCCGTGTCCAAAAAGTAGGAAGTCAAGACTGCGTCAAACGGCTGCGACGCCCCAGGAATGCCGCTGGGCGTGTCGTCGCTGCAGCCGTAGACCTGGGGAAAGAACCGCGGCAAAAGCGGCACGCATGCACGCGAGCGAGGGCCGCGCAGGCCATGCGAGCATCTGTCGCCGAGAAAGCTGGCATGCGCGTCCAGTGAAAGCAAGCGGGGGGAACAGAGAGGAAAGAAAACACGAGCTCGCTGTGCGAGAGAAGGCGCAAGGACCCATGTCCGAGTCGCTCAAAATGCGATCTTCCCCGGCTTTCCCCCAACCAAACCATGCGCCCTTGGTCCGCCAAGGCCAGAGGTCGCGTGTCCACTCCCTTTTGCTCTCGGCCAAGTCTGCGAACGCCACAGTCCCTTCCATTTATACTCCACAGTCACGAAAAAGAGGGTCTCTTCACGGGAAGGCCCATACGCTACAGAGTCTCTGACGACGGCACGCACCACGCGGCGCCTGCAGCTTCTTTTGATGATCTACACCTGTCCTCGCATCTTCCTCTCACCTCTACAAACTCTCCCGCACACATCGAGAAGTCGGTGTCCGGTGAAATGTGCTCATTGGGCGACACATCGGGAATCCACACGGTCTGTAGATGGTCATGCTGGCCGCGCCTGTGGAGGAGGGAATACAAAACACATACACCGCACTCAGAACCCCAAGAAATAGGGGACATCGGACTGTCACGG
Organism: Neospora caninum Liverpool; assembly: GCF_000208865.1. Taxonomy (NCBI): domain Eukaryota; phylum Apicomplexa; class Conoidasida; order Eucoccidiorida; family Sarcocystidae; genus Neospora; species Neospora caninum. Next base: position 1,431,730 of record NC_018392.1, read on the forward strand.
GCTAGCGAAGACCCGCCGCGCCCGGGACTCCTCACTCGCACATGACGCAAGGGAAACGAGCATGCAGCACTGCGCTTTCTCGGGCGGTAAAGTGTGATGCCCGCACGGCTCTGACGGCTTCCTGCGTCCACGAGAGACAGGAAACCCGCCGAAGTGGCGGAGACAGCTTTGCGTCTCGAGACCCCAATCCTGGGTTTTCTAACGCGGAGGGAGCGCGTCGACGACCGACTCAGCGCGGCTCCGCGAAAGGTGTGCAACAGCCGTAACACCGCAGAACCGCGTTTGTGGCCATGACCGTAATCTCCGAGGAAGACTGCGGCGTCGAGTGCAGCGCACACGTCCCAAGACAGCCAAGTGACTCGGCTGTGGGCAGACCCCACCGCATCTCCCGAATGAACAGACGAAAGGCGGAACAGCCGGGACACCAAGGCTGGCAGAGACTTGCGACACATGTGTGAGACGGCCGCATGCATCTGGAGAAACGAGGAAGAGCGAAGGACAAGGCTGTGGAATCACGAGCGACTTTCCCGCGGCGGTCAAAACCCAGCAAGCGCGTGAAGAAGAATCCACGGGGCGTTGAAATTTCTGACGCTGTGGAAGAAAGAACTACGCACGAGGGAAGCATCGCTGAAGAACGAGGGGCACATGCGTGCACAGGGTCAGGGAAGGAAACCACCGGGAAGGCAGGCAAACACGAAAACAGCCACGGATGGGGGAAACAATCCCCGAGCTTCTCACCGGTTCGACGTGGAGAGACAGTACGGCTGGAGCGGAACCGAACGGACCTTGAGGGCGTGATTTAAGATGAAGTCGGAACCTACACGAGGAACGCCAAAAACGCTTTTTCCCCACAAAAGCGTTTCCGCAAGCGCATGGCCTCTCTTCCCTCCCTCGCAGGAGTTTGTCGCCGTGAAAGAAACCCGTGGAATCTTTTCCTTTTTCCCCCCTTTCCCTGCGTCGTGGAGTCCGCCTTGTTTCTTCCAGGAGAGCTACAGAGCTACACAGAATCTACAGACGCGTGTGAACGTGTCGAGGTCTCGACGCATCGCGTGGCATCGCAATGCGTAGGGAAAGGATCGCAAACTCCTCGCGTTTTCGAGACCATCTGTCTCCAGCGTACAGATCGACTGACTTACCCATGAGCATGAAGTATGAAAACTCGTTGCCTTGGCACGCGTAGCCGCGCCGCGTCACTTCGAACGGGAGACGCCCCAACCCCGAACCAGGACACAGAACCCTGAAACACAAAAACGAACAAATCCCCGTTTCAAAAGGCCTGCCTCCTCACGCGACAACGACCAGAACACTGATTTGCTTCTCTCAGAAATGCACATCTCTTCATATGCATATATGCACATATGTGTATAATCCTCTAAATCCGGTATGTATGCATGTACGTATCTATTTAGGTATGCATGTGATACCGGAGTCCAGCGAAGCACGCACAGCCTGGAGGGGTACCGCACGCCTCGCGCAAGGAAAACGAAACGAATGACGCCATTCGTGGTCATGTGTCCACCTGGGGATCTGCCGGTGCGTGCCTGCTCGTAGGGGAGCCCTGGCTGCAACCGCAGGGGAGTGTCTCTTGGTGGACGTGAGGGAAGCGTCACGAATGGCGTACACGCCAGGGACGGAAGTTTTGTGTGTTTGCCAAACTGGCGAACAGGCAGAAACCGGAACGATTGCTTCACAGGCACGTGCTGAGAGACTGGAAGGCGACCCTGAATCGCCGAGCTCGCGTGCACCCCGTCTCGGTTTTGCGGGCAAGCGGGAGAATGGCGCGAAAGCCCGTCGCGCGCACAGAGAGGAGAAGAGCGCTGTGGGAAGCCGAGTCGAAATACGCGTTTTGCTGCGAAGGTGCCGAGTTCACCATCCCGAGTCTAGAGGTTTGCGGCGCACGCGACTTTAAAAGCCTACCTGGGAGGTTTGGAGCGGTCGTGGATCGGGAAGCGAGATTCCAGAGCCTCCAGCAACGGGCCGTAGGCTGCTTCGCGTTCTTCTTTGCCCTCATCGGACCAATCTCGGACGAACTGCCGGAGAGTGCTTCTCACCTACAGTCCACACCCCAAGCGAGCACGAGCAAAACCAGGCGAGAGACAACATGCACAATCGGGGCCTCCCGTACAGAGACGCACCCAGGCGCGCGCCGATCGCGAGGTAGGACCGGAGATCGAACCCGTAGCGTTTTCCGGGGCAAATGTCGTTTTCCCAACACCGTACGCGCAGCTGACACTGCCCTAGAGTCCCCAGATCTCGCGACTTCCAGCGCGAGAGCGACTCGTGCCCGTCCGGGACTTGGGCGTCCTCCACGCAAGGGTGCGCGTCTCTGACCCACCTTGGACATGTTTCGAACGAGTTTTTCATGGTCGACTTCAAACGGGTACGCGTCAGTCGAGGAAGAATCCGCTGAGGTCCTCTCCGCATGAGGATGCCGGCCGTGACCGCCGACGGAGCCGCAGCACTCTGGCGCTTGGGCGAAGCCTGGAGCAGGCCCAGACAGCTCCTTCGCTTCATTGTTTGGTCCGAGTCGCTGGCTGGCATTCGCCTTCCCCTTCTTCTTCTTCTTTCCTGATCGTCCTCGGCCGGTGTCCTCTCGGCCCCCTTTCTTAGGCTCCGGCGCCGCCTTGGGCGCGCCGTGGGCGCCGCGGTCTGCGCCTCCGGGACTTGGGTGCAAGCAGTTTCTGTCAGCTTCTGCTTCAGGGTGGCGGGCGCATCTGCCCGGGCAAGCGCGTTCTCTGTCTTCCGCCGCGCTTTTCTCGGCGCCCGCTGTGTCGACGTCTGTGCCGTCGCAGCACTCGTGAGGGTAAGAGGCGGCGGGCTGCATGTTGCTGTTTTCACTCGCGATCAGGAGAAGGTTGATGAACGCTTGGTTGCACGAGACTGCGTCCTTGAGTCGGGCGATGCGTGCATCGATCGGTTCCTTCAACAGGGCTTTGTCTTCCGGAGCCAAGCGGCGCAAGTGCCTCTCGATTCGATGAACCTCCATCAGCGCGTCTTGCTCGTACAGTTCAAACGCTTGCCGCACACTTGCAAAGTGTTCGAGTTCCGCTTCGTCCTGCTCGTCTCGCCCCATGGACACGCCCTCCTCGCCCATGTAGCCTAGCTCGTCGTCATTCTTCCCAGTCGCCGCCAGAGCCGCAACCACGTCGGAAGAGGAAGCGCCAGCGGTCGACGGCTCCGCAGACGATCGACTCTCCTCATTCGCCATTGTCCGGTCAACATGGAACAGAGACACTGCGGGGGGGAGATGAGGAACGAAATCCTGGGCGGGGCGACGCAGGAAAAAGCAAGAAGGGGGGGGCCAGCGGCGAGAGGAGACGCGAAGCACGCGAGAGGTCCAACGGAGGCGAAGAAGGTAACGGCTGGCCGCTGTAGTTCATCGAAACGGAAGCGAGAAGTTTGAAGCGGAACCTGGAACTGCACCAGGAGGAGTGGCAAGGCGTGAGGATGCTGGCGATCCGAAACGTCTCTCGCTCTGTCAGGAGTGAAGTCCGATAGGCGCAAGCGCCGCTGGAGGGAAAAGAAAAAGGCTGCGACGGGTGAGTTGGAGTTCCACCGCCGTCCCCGTTTGCGGATGCGTGGGACTCCAAGACAAGGAAGGGGCGGCGCCCGTCGGAAACTTGAGTCTCTCGGCAAAAAGGCTCAGAGAAGAGGGAAGGGAAGAGAAAAGGACAAAAACAGCAGAAAAGGAACAAGAACCTGATGACGAGAAAGCAAGGGCGACAGAGGTGGAACGGGAATGGCACGCGACAAAAAAAGAGCGACACGGAACGTTTTTTCAGGGCTGACAGACCACACTGTTCTGAAGCGCGGGGAACAGAGCTTCGTCCGATGGAGGAGCGAGACAGAGAGAAAGGAACCAATGGGACGGGGAAATCGAACCACTGGGACGGGGATATCTGCGATAGAGAGCGAAGCACGTGTCAAGCAGGGGACAGGTTTATCGAAAGTCGCCGGACTTATAAAAGCAGCGTACGAACCTCCCGCAGGCATTGGCGATTGCGCGAGGTAGATCGGAACACGCGGCTGCGCTCTCTGTTCGAGGTCCAGCCTGTGTTGTCAAAGGGTACCCCGGTGAAGGGAGCGGGCACGTCTCTCCTGTCGTGCGAGGCGAAAAGTGCGCGATCCTCTCCCCCGCGGAGCTCGTTTCTAGGCTGTCTTGACTCCACCATGCGCGGGTCTCAACTGGGATCTATGGAAAAAGAGGAAGCGGTGAAGGAGATCCAGAATTCAAACGCGTTTCACCGAGTCCAGCGTGAAGGAAAAAGGGTGTCGCACACCGCACACGGGTCAGCGGGGACGCGACGTCGGCGGGGCACCAGAAACGAACAACAAAACCAGGAACTCTCGAAAGAGTTCTGCCAGTTGAGGAAAAGAGGCAGGGGAAAAAGTGCAGCTGCGCCTCTCTGTCGTTCTCAGCTCTCTCCTACGCTTCACGCATGCACGACAAGCGCAAAATTTGCAGATTTCGCGGAAGCCCGCAAGCGATGGAGCGGTTGCTGCGATGAGTCGCGGCAATTCCTGGCTCTGATATCTCTACACGAAAAATGTGCGCGAAGTCGTCCCCTTCGAACCTCCCCTAGGCGCGCACATCGAGCGCCTTCGGCCCTCTTCATCGGGGTTCGCCCCGGTCTCGACCCCGACTCCCGCTCGAGTTGCATTTTCAGTCTCTAGGCAAGGTGAAACTGGCTCACCTCATTCGAGTGCAAACCCGCATACCAAAAGAGGTAAAACGTCGGACGGAGCACGCAGGCGGCTTGGATAGACACATCCGCGCTCGCGCGTGCTCTCATGTCTGGGTCGCGCGTGCCGGGGCGAATGCGATTTCAGCCGCAACACCCAGAAACTGCGAAGAAATACAGGCTGGCCACTATACAGCGAGTGTTGCTTCTAGCTGCCTTTGCGAGAGAAGCTGTTTAACCCGGGATTTCCCGCAGTTTGTGTCCAGTACGGCGCGGTTTTGTCGCGACGGCTCCTCGCTGCACGCTGTGCTACACGTTTCAACACGAAAAGCAAGTCAAACGCGCGCCTACGGGAGACACACGAGACCGCAGGCACCTATACGGACGCTTGGCTTCGCTGTCCGTCTCCGGCGAGAATGCGGGGATCGCCCCCCATTTTTGTGGTGAAACGGACAGCGCGTTCTTCGCACTGACGGGCAAAGGCGAAGCTTCTGAAGAACTCAGTGAAACATAGTTTTCCTTGGAGTCGTTCTTGAACCTTTTAGTGCGAGATTTCTGTCACTACCCATCCACGCGCTTTGTGTGAGAAGACAGCTGTCGCGAAGCGTCCACGTGTCAGTGTCGCATGTCGATGGCCCGTCTCCGTGTGCCGCACGCGGCGAGAAGGTGCATCGTGCTAGTGCTTGACGGGCTGCGGTGGTCGTCGGGGGCGAGGACACACTTTGGCCACCATGCCAACAGGAACCTTAATCCTAGAACCAGGAAAACGGAAAGTGTTCCGTGTTGTCCTTGCGTGTCTCGTGAAGGAATGTGGCATGCTGGCGGGCAGCCCTCCGGTGTACGTACACCCCAGCAGCACAAAAAGAACCTGTTTGCGCTCGGTGCACCTCGTGTGAGAACTGATTCTTACGACTCCGGGGTCACTTTTCTAGCCCCCCGGCGCAAATCCTCTGACTTCTTACTCCTTATAGGGCGAGAGGGCGTTGAGGATCGGAGAACGAATCGTTCGCGGATGCCGTTCTTTTTGGCCCCCGTGTCACAGGGAAACCGTTGGTCGTGGAGTGACGGCAGGACGCAAACGGAAGGGGATTCCCCTGGAACCTGACAGCAACGGAACAGTTTCGTATCTCCGCATGTCCTCTCCCCTTTCTGTCTCGTATTCCTGACGAGCCTCACTGGTGCACCGGCTGTTGTCTTGCGCCAAGTTCCTGTTCCGTATACCGCCTGCTAGGTTGTCCAGGGAAACCACTATCTTGCTACCTTCCTGTGGGTTGGCATCCGTGCTGTGCCACTCTTTCGCACTCTTGACTCGCTGTGTAATTCAACTCGTGAACCTTTGCGGCTTTCTGCCGTTCCTGTTCGTCAGTTGCTGCTCTCCAACATCGCAAACGGGCTGTGTGTGTTCTGTCTTCACACACATCCGAACCCATCCTGTGGGCCAGTGTGTTTATGGGTGTCATCTATCTGCAGTGTGTGAGTCGCGCACACACGCGAATCTTCCCCGGCATCGCTTCTCAGAATGAACCCGCAGACTACTGGAAGGCTGCTGGCTGCCTGCACTGTCGGACTCTCTGCTTACTGCCTCTGTTGGCTGTTCCTGCCGCCTTTCTACAAGGAGACTCGGGCGATTCAGCTTTTGTTTCCCTCTCCCTTCTACCTGCTTTACCTTGGAGCATTCGGAGTCCTGTTTCTGATTCTGGGTTCCCTTTGCGTGGGCGGTATTCTGATGCTGCGGTACGACGACCCACGCCTCACAAAGAAAACGAAAGAACCGGCTTCCCGTGGCGTCTCTTCCCTTCCTCCCTCTCCGTAAACAGGCGCGGCGAGGTCGAAACTCTTCTCTTGTTGCGGACTTGTGGAGGACTTGCTGCACGAAGCTGTGCAGAGGAAAAGCGGCGTGGCCTCAGTTTTTCGCGCTGTGGCGCTTTTCAATTCTTTCTGTAGCACCGGTTAGGTGATTTTGTGGGTTCTTCAGCCAGTGTCAACGCCCAAATCTTATCTCCCACGTGGATATCCCAGGCGGATTTCTGTTCCAAGTCGCTCTGCGTCCCCAGGGTATTCAGCGTGGATTGCGACTCAGTGCCACGGGACGTGTTCCTGTTCCGAGAATCAGCTGCAATTGGCGGTTGCCGTCACCGCTCCCCGTCAGGTGCACGGAGCCGGCCTCTCCGGTTTTCCCAGTCCGCGTCCTTTCGTTTCTGCAACCGTCTCTGTTTAGCTTGAAGGCAGGGAAACAACGTCTGACTGTTGGTTCTCGACCGGACACGAAACAACCCCGCTTTTGCAGCAAAACAAAGTGGAGTCTGGGCCCCTGTGAGCGCGTGGCCTCTCTCTGTGGCGCTGTGTGGATGTGGGCGATCGCTGTGGACGGTGTACCTGTTGACAAGCCGTCGTCCTGTTTGAACTCTGGCGGTGCTCCGTTTTGGGAGTCGATATTTCGGCTGATGTGGCAGGGCGAAAGAAACGTCGAAGACGAGAGAGAAGCCATCGTTTAACGCCCTTGTTGGAGTGTGTGTCCCGGTCTCTTTACAACTCGCCGTGCCGTCCACACGCAGTGGGACGGAAAACTTCCTTACCTGGCAGTGAGTCCAGCGCGGACGCGAAGTGCAAGGAAGAAAACGGGGCCCTGAGTTTCCGCGGCTTCGTCGTGCGTCCTCTTCCTTCTCAGCGAGGCATGAGAACAATGGGGGGGAAAGGGGTTGAGACCCGCGGCGACGTGTCGGAAAGCGGGCTAAATCTGGGGGATGCGCCACTTCGTGGGGACCTGAGAGCACGACAGAAAGGGGGGAAAGGCACCGAGCTTCTGTCCCTCAAGGCAGACAAACAGACCGCGGAAGGCAAAGCCTCGAGTCCTCGAAATCTCCAGCATCCAGATGCAAACTCCCAGGCCGACAAGGCTCGTCTTTGCTCCCACTCGTCCGACGGCGCTGCCGAGGAAGGGACTCTCGTTGTCCGCCCTTTCCTGCGTGGAAAAATCCACCTCGCTCTGCTTCTCCTCTCCCCGGCGTGGATCTTCTTCATTTTGAGTGCATGCAGCAGTCCGAGTTCTTTTGTTGCTGCAGCCATATCCTGCTTCACCTTTGTGTGGAATTTCATGGCTAGCGCCCTCCTCCACTGCTTCGAGTGGACAAACCGCCCAGGGATCTACCAGCTTCTCCATAAGCTCGACCATGCAGGTAAGCTGGCGTGTCTTGGCTTTCTTCGACGCAAGAACCTTCGAAAACTCTTTTAAAGATTCGCTGCTCATGGCCTACCAAAGGCGTCCTTGGAGCCGTCGTGGATGGTTGTAAGCGCATATCTTTGTAACGTTTTGACGGTGTGCTTTCCAAGTGGAGAGGGCGGTACCACGTGGTTAGAGGGTAGGCTGGTCGAAAGAGCAAGACTTGGATGCTTTCCAGCTCTGATGGCGAACGAACTGCTTCGATTGAAAAGGCATGTAGCCGTGCTCAGTGTGGAAGAAGAAAACCTAGCACACGGACAAGGCATGCATGCGCGAGCCTCGACGTCGAAGGGTCACCACAGAGCGGTAGTGAATTGCCCCTGAGTGCGGTTCAAAACGATTCTCGTGCGCCTGCCTCTCCTCTCTTTCGTTTAGCCGCCAACACAACGCAGGCATCATTTTAAAACCTAGCAGAACACTGGCAATCTCCGCCCTCAAGCATACGCGATGTGTGGCTGAACGAGCCCAGAACTCATGTTTCTCCTCTCCCTCTCTATCCCTTCTCCAGCTCTCCTCACGGGTACGGAGTCGGTGGAAACACTCCGGTTCAGAATTAGCATGTGGCGCGCTGCCTTCAATTGGGAGGGGCTCTGTTTGTTGTCTCTTTGCGCAGGAATATTTATGGTGATCAGTGGAAGCACAACTCCCATTCCGATGCTTCTTCTCGACGCCGGCTCCTCTTTCTGGTTACTTTTCGTCCAACTTGCGGCAACCATTTACGGTAACAAAAAACGGACAGACGCGCCACAGCCAAGCCCCACGCAGTATCCTGGGAAGCTTGCGAAATAACGAATTGTCCGTAGGGGCTTCTCAGTAGCGAAAACTTTGCGTCTCGATGGGCGTTAAGCTCCGGTCCGGACTTGTTTTGCTCTGCATGCACGAAGCGGGCGTGGCTGCTGGCCAGCTGGTGTGACGCTGAGGTCTGCTCGGGGGACAAGTCAATTGCTCAGGTGCGGCAAGGGGGAAAATGACTGTGCATTTGCGCGGCTTGTACAGAGATGCTGTTTCAAGTGCCCTTTTTCTGGCATCTCTGCTCCGATGCCTCACGTTTCGCCTGTCTCGTTCCTCCAGTGGGGGTCTCCTAGGCAGAGACGGGTGTGGTACACAAAAACCGCGTAGCAGAGCAGCAGGCGGTATGCGTGTACGATGTGTGTTGGTGTGTGTTGTCTGCGTGTTGTTCTCAGGATTCTGTTCGATCATTTTCGGGGACCTGACCTCAACGGGGCGAGCTCGACGGGCGTACACGTACATTTTTGTGGGACTTCTGCACGCGTTATTTCTCTCAGAGTATTACCGCGTTTTAAAGTCTACCGAGCTGATTGCTGTCATTGCTCTGGCGTCGCTTTATGTCCTGGGGGCCTTGGTTTACAGTTGCAAGCGCCCTGATCCGTTCCCAGCAATCTACGGCTTCCACGAGGTCTTTCATTCCTTCTGTTTCCTCAGCTTTCTTCTCACCTTATGGCTAGACTACGTCGTCATCAAGCGGGTAGAGTGGGGGTGAAATCGGAAGAGTCGAGAGCGCAGAGGGGACAGGCGGCGTGGTTGGAGCAGCCGCGCATGCATCGTCTTGGACGCCGTTAAGGACGGTCAGGATGGAAAAAGAGGAAAAAGATGGAGATGCCGAACAGAGGCGAAACGTGAGGCGTGACCCTGAGGATTCTTTTGGTCGCCCTTGACAAGAGATTTACAGGAAGGAGCGCTAGCGCCTTCTAGTCAATGTCTGCTTAATGATGCTGTACGTTTCCAAACGTACGTAGAGCTTACAGCTACCCCCGCACACACGCTCGTGTGCCACGCAGCCGTCGGTGTGTGTCTGTAGCTGTAGTCGTCCTTATGTGAATCATCCCGTATGAAATGTGAATGTGTACTTGCATGCTCCAAGCGTGTATCTCCGCGGAGGTCCCGCGAATTCACTCGCTTCCCAGCGAGGCGGGGGGGTAGAGGGAGCAAAGACTATGACTGTGCATAAAGGAGAGAGAAACGGGAGAGTGCGACACTCGCGTGCCTGTTTGTCTCCTTGGATTTGCTGCATGCTCACGTGGACTCTGTTTTCATGCGGGCGATTTGAAAAAAAAAAAAAAGCGTTACGTGGAAGCGAAGCTATGGGGGAGGGGGGGGGGGGGGATCAGGGGAGAAGAGCCCCCGAGTTGGGTGGACTGAATCACGCGAGCATGACACTTGCCTGTCTGTGTGGCGCACATCATAGAGTAGCACGAAACTGAGACTTGTCTTTCAATTCCTGTTGTCTGTTCCTCGGTCAGCACTTAGGCTAGCCAGTTTGTGATACATCTAGTCCCTTCGAAGTTCTGTCCGCCGAAACGATACTGAATTCGACCAATGACGTGCAAAGCTTGCCTTGTCCATCTGGGCACTGAAGCCGCGAAGCGGCCTCGCTCCCACGCACACATCTCACTTGGAACGGGAGGACCACCGTCTTTTTCGCTGTCCTGTTGAGCCGAAGCGCTTGCAACGCCCCCGTTGATTATAAAGTTGCATCCTCCGCATGGGCGAGGTGAGACGGCCCGCAGTGTACTGGGTTGGGGATCACAATTTTCTTTCTCTGCTGTCAAGGGCTGTCTATGACGGTGCCGAAGAGGCTGCCTTCGTCAGCCTCAGTGGATTGTTTGCGCTTTTTGGTCGTCTCCCCTAAAATGGGCCGTCGTTTTTGTGTGTGGAGTGACAGGAGTGTAGACGTACTCGTAACTCCACTCCCACTGTGGACCTGACTCGTGGCCGTACAAACAACCACACTGGTGGGGGACTTTCACTCCCGTTTCGCGCGTGACTCAGAGGAGGGTGGCGTAGTGTCAATAAAGAACGCCTCGCAAATGTGATTTATGCCCATATGAGGAGACACGTTTGTGTGTGCCGAGTTGTCGACAGTGTGCCCGGTCATAAAAGCATGTGGCACTGTGTGATTTGAAGCAGTGCTTCAAAATCGAGGCCAACTGTTTCACAACCTCGCGTGTAGGCTTGGATTATTGCCAGGCGTGGGTGCTTGGTTTACTCCTGTCCCCCCAAGAAACACGGATCGCGCGTCCTCTTTGAGTTCCGCGGACTGTCGAAGCGATGGTTCTCACCAGGAATACAACTCAGGAAGTTGTGTAAGCGTAGACTCGCACGAAACCAGAGGGTAGCCCCCTACAAACGACCCAGAAAGGAAAATTGCTTCGTCACAGAACAGGCGTACGGACGGAAAAAAATCGTAATACCGATACGGCACGTGTTTCGCTGCCTCGTCAGTTTGACGTCGATTCATTCATGCCCCCCCGCGGTTCACCTTACACGTGGCCATGCCAGTATACCTCGGTGGACGCATCCAAAACGTAAGCCTGTTGTACAGTCGGGGACACCTCCCACAAATCTTTATCAGTAGCCCACAACCGGTACCAAGTCTGTTCGAAAGTATCGAACAGAAAGCCTGTAGAGCAATCCGTTTGGCACTAAAATTTGGCAATTTCTATGCGTCGTTGGTAACTCGGCATCAATCTTATACTGCGCAGGCACAAGCAGCTACCACTGCTTATTCTTGGGAGGCAGCCGATGGGCAGTCAAGTCGCTTTCTTTGAACTGGTGAGGCTTCGCACCCATGGCAGTGCTGGTCGGGTAGACTGTATAATCTTTCCAGCGAAATCTATGTGGAGCATCGTGGCAAGTGCCCTCCAGGTCATTGTCCTCGTTCCGGATACAACTTCTTAAATTTGGTGCGCTCTTCGATCCTGTCAGCCTCTGGCCCTTTTCGCGTTTCGGTGCCGCCGTCGCAGTCTGATTTGAAGGTTTCAGGCTCTGAGGGGAGAGAACCTAAAGAGGAACACAGAAATCGAGCAGAGTATCGCTTGTGGCGGGGAGCGGGCATGTTAGCAGCCACCAGGCCGGATAGGCAGGCTAGTCCGGTACGTCCTTGGCGGTTCTGTGGGCTGTCGACTTGCCGGGAGTGTCGCCGGTGACAGGCTCGTCGCCGTTCTACTGTGGTTTCGCGTTCTCCTCTTGACTGTGAAGTCTTTGCAATATTTTGAATGATGCTGCGTAGACGCATTTGACGACTACTCTTGTGTGTGTTTCTCCCCTTTAGGGGGGGCGGGGAATAGAACAGAAAGAGTACTAGAAAAGAGACAGGGAGGCAAGTGAGGTGCGCTTGCTTCCATGTTCGAATCGCGTGGAACGCATAGTTCTTGACTCCCATTGTTGCCCGTGGCGAACTGTGCGTGCTCTGAGGTCTTGTGGGAATCACTATCGCTTCAACGCCAAGACAGACGCGTGGAGCAACTAGGTTTCCAAGTACCGTAGCCGCGAGGGAGCAGAGGATGGCATGCACTATCTTCTGTTCCAGGACTCATACGGTGTACGGCAGTTGTTGCCGAAAACGAAACCTTAGTCGGCAGACGCGGCAACTTTGAACATGCGCGAACAGGGTCGCGGATTAAAGCTTACAGTGGGGCTCGCCAAGGGGGATATCGTGCGTGCATGACTGTGGCTCTTCGGTTGAATTGTTCTGGACTGAGAGGAGGAAGTACAAGGCCTCGTTGGAGAAACAGGAGATCTTCGCCCAGTTCGTTGACGTAATCGCCGCGTCGAGTAGCTGCACAATGACACCAACCTCTCCTGTTCGAGAAATTCTCGCTCTGTCCGGTTCACGGCATACACAGGTTTCGTCGCCTCCAGTCGATGCAAAAGTAGCTGCAGAGACGGAAAAAATGACAGAAAGTCCCCTACGCTGCCATTTGTTACATTCCTTTTGATGGATGCTGACGGCGGTTGTCCATTCGGTAACACTCTAGACCAGACAACCCTATCGCTGGCGCCGGCAGGTGAATGCACGGAAGACAGCACACGAGGGGACCAGGCGTGCGCAGTTTGAGAGATATTCTTTTTGTTCACAACAGGACGGAATGGGCGATTTTCAAACAACCCAGCGTCTGCCACACGCCCCGAGAATCGGGAACTGCGTCTCAATAGTATTTGTTCCTTTTGAGGACCTCGTTAACGTGGGTGCCATACAGATTGCATTTTACGGCATACCAGCGTCTATTCGTGTAACGGGCGATATGGCTGTACAAGGCGGCAACGTTTTTGTCATAGCCGTTGCCGCAGGGCTCAACTCTCCGCCGGTATTCGAGGTATGGACCGAAAAGATTTCCCTGCTCAACTTTGGCTATGAAGGTTCAGAATCTCCAGCACCGCGCCGCACCCTGGGCTGGAGCACGTCTCGTTCCATCTTTGCTTTCCGCTTTGGAACTGAGCACACGGCGCGTGGAGGCACTAGCCTACCTGATTCTGCTCGTATATACGGATGAGCTCCCTTCGCCGCGCAACTTCGTTGAGGCTATGCTTCGTTGACTCCTGCGGTCTCGAGAGAGCCGAAGACCTGTTCATGGTGGACGCGATGGCGCGGAGCATTTTGAGGTTCTCGAAGGCATCATTCATCTTCTTTCTCTGTTCTGCATAGTAATCTTTGCGGATTGCCCGATGGAAGGAATCGCTAGCAGGGGGTCTCGTATCGACATGCGGTTTCATAGTCCTGAGCCGCTGCTGGTGCATCTGCAACTCTTCCTTCCATGCTCGCTGCCCGATAACTGGGTTTCCATGCGTACAGTCAGTTCGTCGATTAAAGGCCATGATCTTACCTCTCTGCAGGATACAAACTCGGCAGCTTTCTCTGGAGCCCAAAGTGCTGGTAGTCGCGCTTGGTGATGACGCCTCATTGGGACGACGGGGCAAAGTGGACGAGCAGTGTCACACAGAACTGTTTCAACACTGAACAGCTTCACGAATTTGCTTGGTGGTATGCACAGGCATTGTTGAATACGGACCTCACATATGGCCCCACCAGGCCACACAGGAAGAGAAAGGATGACAGGATACCAGGAAAACCAGTTGGAACACCCGCAGCCCACGCCTTTCCTGGGCCTGAGCTTTTTATGTATTTACAAATAGCCTGTGCGTCACGATACACCGGCTCCGTGCCACGGGGGAACGACGACAGTCAAACGCGTGGAGGGCGAGTCTGTAGTTGAAACAGATACAGTTGTTTCAGCGGTCTAAATCCTGCGCAACCCTTCAGCATTAGGAACCCAAAAACCACCAAAATCACGCTTTCACTAAGTCGCATGCGATAAACCAGTGGAAAACTGCGGACAGGATGGACATCCGGGTCTGCTAGTCCCCCACTGCTGACCCATGCTTGGAAAGCAACAGAGTCGTCAAATTTCGTTCCGTCTTTCGGGTGTTTCCCTTAAACAGAGACCGCTTATCACTTCGTCGCACACGCAGGACAAAGCAGCACGCCTTCTCGCGTAGCAAGCCTCCTCCGCAGGCAGATGTACGGGGCTTGCTCTCCCAGGCCCCACTTGGGTCGCTCGCTTGGCATGTGGAGCGGCATTTTTAAGGATGTCCTAGTGTGCTGCCAGTTTCTACCTCGTATGTAACAACTTTCTCGTTTTCGTTTACTGGTAAAAACTGGCCTCTCCAATGGCCACTCGTCCTTAGCCAGCATCTTGTACTGTGTAGCTGATACCGAGTTCTGGAGGACGTCCGGGCGGCTAATAACCCAGGCTCCACTGAACCGTCAGGTGTGCAAATGATTCTGCTTGAAAGTGAGCAATTGCTTTTTTATGTAGCGTCGCACGGCTGGGGAAAGCGAAAGCATCATCTCATGCAGGCAGCCGGAGCGGAGAACTGGTTAGGCCGCGACAGCTTGAAAGATAGAGAAGGATGCAATCTTCTGGTTGATGCGTTGTGCAGCCGAACGAGGGACAGTGTCGTTAGGGTATCATTGGTCTGCGGTGATAAAGAACTGCAAGACGAGAGACAGTGTCGCTAGGGTATCATTGGTCTGCGGTGATAAAGAACTGCAAGACGAGAGACAGTGTCGCTAGGCTCCATGAAGTTACACGCAGGACGTGGCAACTGATATGACTGCCACGTAGTCTGGATAGAGAGGTCGAGAAAGAGTGTCTCTGTTTTTGCGCGGCTGGCAGCTTTCAGTGAGTTCAACTGTTGCATATGCTGAGGAGAGGAACTAGAACCCAGATCATGACGGAAGCAGGGTAAACGCCGCACGAGGGATGGCGGCAGGGGGAACCGAGGACGTGAGGAGAGGCGGGTAAGGCCAAGAAGAATGAGAGTGAATTTACTCATTCATTCAGACTTAGCGGACGGCTGTGTTCACTGATACTATCGTGAACAGGACTAGTAACACAATTACGACCCCGATATGACACCTCCCTCCGCGGGGTGGGGAAGATCTCCGCTTATGTGTATCTTCCCCCACATGCCAGAGGCCACCACACCATTTTCCGTCGTAAGGCGCTCCTTGAGTTTGTTGGTGCACACTGATTCTGTACGTGGTGACAGTCTCGGTTTCGTCCGTCGTTGCCCCGTGTTGATTTGGGCCCTCGATCCCGTGCTGCTAAGCAGACACTTTGAAAAGACCTGTAAACGCCTCGGAATCCCCTTCTTTCTCCTCTACCAAACGAAGCTAGTACGAGAAAAGTGGTTGTCGCCGTCGACATTTTGAGTTCGGCGCATGGTAATGCGAGGCTGTCTAATCCCTTGCCTGCCAACATACTAGGGCGCGATAGGCACACGGCCCGCAAGAGGAAAAGATCAACTTCGTGTGGAGATCGATTGCTCCCAGACAGAACACCTGAAGAAGGGTAGCACGGACCATAAAAGAGACTGTGGACGCCAGGTGACGCCGTTGGCGATCCGTGTGGCTTTCCAAATGCATGTATCATCGGTGAAAGTGTGATGGAGCTGACTGCGTCTCTGTTGTCCACGTTTTCCCATGCCTTTTGGTTTTTGATCGGGAGAGTGTTGACACTTTGAGAGAGCCATCTTAAAGAGAGATGCATTGCCCGTGAATGCTTGAAGAGTTGTCCGTGCTGTGTGGACAGGGATGAACCGCCGGACGCCTGGAGGCGGTTGCGAAAGAGCGTTTTGACGCCCTCTACCTATTATGTTAAAGCGCTCACTGAGAGGGACCAGCGGATCACTGATGTAGCATCAGAAACAGGAGTCTGAACGACCTGCTATATACAGAGAAGCGAGCCCTCGTTCCCTTTTCTAGTGATACACTTGAAAAGTGCGAAGACCTGCTGGCCGCGCCACAACATTGCCGCGTGTCCTCGGATCACCGCGTAAAGGGGCTTTCTTGCTTATCACCAAACAGGGGAGCACAACTGAAATCTGTCTTTCTGAATGAGCGACTTTCTCTTCCAGCACGGGCAAGTTAACGAATACATCGACGACGCCGCTTTGGCAAGTCACTTCCAGTGTGGAGACCGCTTGAGACAGGGCCCGTTCCGCATGCTATATCCTGTCTACAGAGACGAACGTAGCTATTGTGGAGGCGAGCGCGGCGTGAAAGGAGGCCACCAAAACGACTAGCGCGGTCCCTCGGATGACGCGTGTATCTTTCATCTTTTCTAGGGCTGTTAAACTAGCTTTTCTTTAGATTCTTCTGGCCGCAATTCCTCAAGCGGCTTCAGCGTGCTTCGCGGTATCCCCTGTTCGTATTCCCCCTTCGACGCAGCCCACTTTGCCCAGCCGTCCGACTCTTCTATCCGTTTCGGTCCGTCGATGCGTTTCAGTTCCGGTTTCACTCATTTGGCCCTGAGAAATATTCAGTTGATTCTTTGGCCAGGCAGTGTGGATCATTTGTCGGTGGGAATATCGAGGGGCGCTCTGTCTTTGTTTTCCCGCCCTGGTGAAGAACTCTGGAGCCCACTTCTGTTAACGATTCCAGCACAGTGTTTTGCTGCTTAGGTTGTTGCTCATTCGGTCACACAAAGTTTTCTCGGAGCTCGTATTTCTCTCTTTCCGTCATATGAGGCTTTGTCACGTTTCCCGCCACAAACCACACGAGAAAGCGGCCTGTGTGGTCCCCGACCGTTCGACGCGGACTCGCAAGACGGCTCGATTTTTCTGTTTGCTTTCGGCGTAGACATCCGTTCCCTTCAGCATGGCAGTGGCTGCCACCCTCCTTGCTGTTTCGCCGCCCGGCGACTTCTCTCGTTCGTCTACACACAGTGTTGCTTGCGCCGCTTCACACTACACGCCATGCTGGCCCCGCGCTCGCGACTGCTTTTCGACTTCTGCCCCGTCCTCTTTTCGCATCGCTTGCTGCCCTTGTCTTTCACCTTTTTCGCAACCGAGGGAGTCTGCGGTGTCGGCAGTTCACGCACTTCCTGTGCTGCACTCCGGGAAGTGTGGCTCTGCGGCCGTGGGTGCCGTGGGAGGTGCGCTCGACGACACCAGGGGAATTGTCCCGCCTGGGCATGTCAGAACGGAGAAGAACCCTTCGACGCGGAGCGTCTGCAGAACTTCTCTTCCCCTTGACGGCGAAACTCCAGATGAAGGATCGCTTGCTCGCAGTACGCCTGCGCTTCCCTCGTCTGCTCCGTTCGTACCCGCTTCTTCGCCGGCTTCTCCGTCCTCGCCTGTCTTTCCCGGTGTCTGTGCATTTGCACGGTCGCGATTTCCCTACGCTCTCGAGGACGGAGCAGCGCCGCAGTCTGCATTCCTGTCTTCTCGTTGGCCGCGGGAACCCCCGAGACTGGAGCCTTCCGACTCAGCGCTGGGCACCTCCAGTCAGATTTCCTCAGTTGTCCACGAGTCTTTGCTGAAGATGGGGCCCTGGTCGACTCGAGGCCCTCCTCCGCCTCAGCCTCTGCTTCCCGAGAGTCGGCAAGGCGAGGCGGGTCAGGGGAGAGTGAGAACGGCGAAGGGACGAGAGGAGGCGAAGGAGCGGGAGAAGGACAACAGAGAACGCGAGGGCGGAGACGGCAAAGACCGACGGAGGGACACAGACAAAGAGAGAGAACGCGGCAGAGGCCGGGGCAGCGACAGAGGGGATCGCGGGAATGCCGGTCGAGACGGCAGTCGCGATGGCGAGAAGGACCGTCGGGACGATAAGGAAAAGGAGAGGAAGAAGAGCCGCCGTGACGAGTCCGAGGAGAGCGACCGTGAATCGACAGGTCGTTCACGGAGCAAGGATCGGTCGAGTCCTCGCCACCGACGCGACAAAAGAAAAAGGGAAGAGACGAAGGAGCGAGAAGCGTCGCACAAGAACGAGACGTCGCGTCGTCACCACTCTGCTTGTTCTGCGGATTCGCACGCGTCGATCAACAAGTCCCGCGAGAGGTCGCAGGAAAGGAAGTCGTCCAAGCACAGACACTCCAGTCGCGACCGAAGAGCGAAAAAGCATCGCCACCACAGCGGAAGGCGCCGCCGGTCTCTGTCCGGTTCTGAAAGCCGCGAATCGAGCAGCCGCAGCGCTTCCCCCCGTCGTGTAGTCAAAAACACGTCGGACCCGACGCGGAACTCCGAAAACGATCCGTTCCCTGCGGACCTGCAGGGCCCGTGCTTCGTGAAGATTTTGCCCCGCGCACGCGACCCTCCGGTCGTTCTCGGC
The DNA here is from genome assembly GCF_000208865.1 of Neospora caninum Liverpool. Taxonomy (NCBI): domain Eukaryota; phylum Apicomplexa; class Conoidasida; order Eucoccidiorida; family Sarcocystidae; genus Neospora; species Neospora caninum. The sequence continues at coordinate 1,450,046 of NC_018392.1, forward strand.
ATCGACAACCGAGGCGTGCTGAATCTCGCAAAGACGCACGGGTGCAAGCTGAAACTGTCGGCGGTCGCCGACCTGTACCCGCAAACCGAGCGTCGCTTTCTCCTCGTCTATGGAGCCGAACTGGGGCCGTGCGTCGCCGCCCTCCAAGGCTGGGTGGCGAAGACTGCGGACGCGTCCGACTCGAAGCGCGGGGCAGAAATCACCTTCCTAGTTCCAGACTCCGCCATGGGCGCGGTGCGCGTGGCCACGGCGGATCGAGGCAAGTCTCGGAAGAAGACCGCGCTTGCGGATCTGCGGAAAGTGTGCGGCGCCCGCGTCAAGATCTCGTCGCGGCGAGACATGAAGAAGGCGCACGGCCGCGAACGCTGGATCACGCTCCAGGGCTCGGTTGAGAGCGTCCAGGGCGGCGTCAAAGTCCTGGCGTCAGCGCTGCAAAGTTTTCCAGACTTGCGGGACTACATGAATATCCAGTACGTGGAGTACACGCAGGAAAGACGAAGGCGGAAACGGTCGCCCTCGCCGCTCCCGACCATTCCTCGAGTTGTGTTGCGCGAGCCGTCGATGCCGAGTGCCACGGTCCCTGGCCTCCAGTTTCAGCGGGCGCTCCAGGGCGTCAGCGTGCAGGACGAGCTCGTGAAGATCACCAATTTGCGCGGGATTCTCGACCCGACCACGCCGCAGATGCGCGGACCGGCGTACGCGAAAATCGTGATATCCGATCTAGTCACGACGCTGCTCCTGGGGACGACGACGAAGGAGCCGAACCACTCGTGCCCGCTGCGCCTGATTGAAGCGACCTTCAAGGTGGCGGCGAAGATCATGGATCCGGAGAGTCCCGGCATTCTCGAGCGCGTCCTTGTGCTGTCTGGCGAGCCGCCCGAAGTGGACAAAGCGACGCTGGCTGTTTTGGAGCAGGTTTACGCGGCCTGCATCATGGCGGGGCAACCGTCTCAGGTGACGTGGCGGATGTGTGCGTCAAATAGCGCCGCTTCGCTGATTATCGGCACGGGAGGCCACCGCGTGAAGCAGCTGCGGACGCTGAGCAACACGCGGATCCAAATCAATACGCGGGACAACGTGCCCAACGTTGACCGGTTCGAGCGCGTGATTGCGGTCACGGGGAGTTTCGACTCCGTCGTGAGCGTGACCAAGGCCATGATGCCCTTCATGCATGCAGACACGAACCACGCGTCGCACGTCCACCAGTGCTACGGCACAGGGCGGAAGCTGGAGATGCCGGACTGGGTCGAGAACGTCGTTCACCGGGACGGCATGAACGAAGAAGCCTGCCGCCAGCCGCCTCTGCCGGACACCCGCGAGGTCACTTTAGAGGGGACTTGCTTCATGAAGCTGCTCATCGACAACGGCCTAGCGAATGCGCTGATCGGGGAAAACAGCGCAAACATCCAGCAGCTCTCCGAGCAAACCAAGTGCAACATGAAATTCGCGGACCCCGAGAACGTCTTCCCGGGCTGCCAAGGCGACCGCATCCTCATGATGGCTGGCTCCGGCGACGCCATGAATGCTGCCACGATCGCCGTCATTGAAAAGTGCAAGGAAGTCCATCCGAACCTGTCCTACGACCAAATGTACGGGAAAGTGATTATCCCGCAAACGTGCTGCTCCGCCATTGTAGGCCACGGCGGCCTGAAAATCCGCGAAATTCGAGATGGAACTATGACGCGCGTCGAAATTTCAAAGAAAGGCATCATGACGTCCGAACGACTCGTGACCATCTTTGGTATGCCACAAGGTGTACATACAGCCCTCATCACCGTCTGCGGTCTCATCCAGTTCGACCCCGCCGTCCGAGCCCTCCTCGAAGTCGTTTATCCGCCGGAGGCACTTGAACAGCAGCGAAAACTCGAGGAAGAACGCCTCTCTGCGAATGTCATCGGCGCCGTCATGGAGGGTGTCAACGCAGTCATCAGCAAAGTTGGAGGAGACGAAGCTGCTGAAGCCGCTCTCAGGAAACTGCAGGAAATGCAACGGGTGAGTCGCCGGGCCGTGGCACAGCGAGGCACTTGCAGAAAGTCGCAGGCGCCCCCGCGTTTGCCTTATTTTTTCTTCGCATACCAGCCAGGACTTGTATTACTTGTAGCCGCTCCCCTCGTCGGAGGGGTACGATTTCCCCGCACATTTCGGACTTTTCTGGCGCTCGAGCTCGATGGTGCCCACACACTCGGTGATATCTTTGCACAAATGCGCCCGCGTGCATATTTGGGCACGTCTGCTGGCGGCAGAATGCCTACGGATCTATCTGTCCGTCTCGACGCGTGGGACTGCGTAGGTGAATGACGCTGTATGCACCGCTCTATGCTGCCGGGGCAACGTGTTATCCATCCTCGTCTTTTTTTCATTCATTCGCCACGGCGACACGTAGGAATCTCGGGCTGCGACGAGCGGTTTCTGCGTCTACATGTCTGCATGCGTATTTAGGCTTCGGCGCCCGCAACCGTATTCTACAGAAATAGCCTGCGTGTACACGCTTGCTAGTGTGTTTGGGTGAAACGTCTCGAGAGTGGCCTTTCTTTATGAAATTTGCTTGTTGCGTGCCGTCGCTTAGAGGGAGCAAAGGTCACTGCATGGAGATACTTCTCTTTATTGCGCGGCTCTGTGGCCTTTCTTTTGTGGAGGACCTGGGAAGCGATCGCCTCACACACCGCGTTGCTCCCTGCTGCCCGTTTCCCTTGTGGCCCGTGTGAGGACGCACACGCCGCCCCCCCCCCCCCCCCCGCCCCCCCGCGGGACCGTGGAATTCCCCTGCTTTCCTTCTTTCTGACATGTTTCCCTTCCTTGCTTCGGTACCCACCGTCTCGGACGCGTCGGCTAAGCATATGCAAGGCTGGCGTGCCGTCGCGTTGCCTTGGGTTCTCTCTCCATCGAACGGGGGTTCCACATCCGTGTTTCGATCTGCTTTGGCAGTGACAGGAAGAAACGCTTAAGAGGGAAAGACAAACCCGAGGCAACTAACAGGACAACACGAGGAGGGGGGAAGAGTGCCAATGCAGTCTTCACAAGAGACAGAGCTGTCGGCGAAACCAGAGAGGCGATCCAACTGGAAAGACAGACAAAGCAAATACTGAAACGCAGCGGCTCTTCCCGTGGCGGAAGGGACTGGCGACGCAGGCAAAGGACGCTCGAGAAGTATACGCTGTGGATCTGCCAGATTCTGGATACGTTTTGCTAGGTCCTATACCTTTGTATCGCACGGATCACCACTCATGGGAAAATGCATGCGCGGCGTTTGGTAGTTCACACGTTTTTCTCGTTTCACCTCGTGCGTGTGGCGATCAGCAACTCATCTGAATGACAGCCCTGTGGGTCGTGCAAATCCCGTCACCGCGCTCTCGTCAGTTTGATTGCATGCGGGGGTGTCTGTGGGGAAGTCTATAAGGGCGTATGGCTTTCTGAGTCTTGATTTTGCCAGACTTTCGTTCGCTCTCGCCGTCGTGAATGTGTGTCGTTTCGACTGCGTTTTTTCTCTTCGATCTCTCCCCACGTTTCGCTGGTTTCCCCCCCTCTGTCTGTGCCCGGTGTCCTCTGTCTGTGCCTCAGGCAGCAGTTCTTGCAGCGGGAGAAACGGCTCCAGAAACCTACGACTTCCGGGGGCCTCTTGGGCCGATGGGCCAGACGCGACATGACATCGCGGCAGGCCCTGACTACTCTGCTGGGATTTCTTTCGTGCCCGCCTCTGGCGGCGGCCTCAAACCGTCGCTTCCAGGACAAAGCTTGTTTCCCTTCCCGCCTCCTCCTCCTGGGGTGCCGCCGGGAATCCTGCCCGCCGACGGACCTGCAGTTCCTCTCCCGCCTGAGCCTCCTGTCTCTTCTGGTCTGTCACGGCAGGAGCTGAGACAGAAAATTCTCGACGCCTCTCTCAATCGTGCAGCGACTGCAGCTGAGGCGCTTCGGAGTGTCGCGCCTGGGTATGCAAATGCCTTGGACGACGGCGATCTGGAGGAAGATCCTTCTCTCGCCGGCCTCATGGATGAAAAATTCTAATTCTGCAGGGGCAGAGGAACTCTCGTGAAAGAGGAAACGAACGGCGAAGACGAAGCGATGGTTCAGAAACAAACGAGGAGGGAGCACACAAGAGGAGAAAGCAAAGCAGAAAAGGATGTACAGAGGAGGAGGAAAGACGAGGAGGCACACAAGAGGAGGAAGTAAAAAAGAAGAAGAGGCACAGAAGTGGAAGCGTAGAGGGAGAGAGAAGCGATGGGGAGATTCAAATGCTTCCCTTGCTCATATGCGTTGAAATTGCGCAAACAGAGGAAATACAAGTGGAAGGTGAAGGAGAGATAAAAATGAACAAGGACGACAGACTGCAACAGGAAGAGAAGCACGTGGCAACTTGTAACGAGTGGAATAACCTACCACTATATATATATATATATGCATCACTATGTGTGTGTATGTGTGCATGTAAGTCTGTGGGTGTATATCCATATGTATTCAAGGATATATATGCGGGGGGATGTTGAGCATTTTTTATCTGCCGTGTTTGGCATTCTGTGTTTTTTGGTGGCAAGCGGCGTATACCCTCTGACGCTCTTTTGTCTCCGGCCCTACAGGGAGAGACGGGGTTCACAGGTATCGGTTGCTCGCGTGTGATGTGTGTCAGTGCGGCGTTTGTGAGGGGACTCCTTCCCCGTTCACATTTCCGTGCAGGTTGAGGTAGTTGACGCGAGCGTCTTTCTTCTCGGTGCTTGTATCCCGTGTCCTTCTCCATACTGTTCGCTCTGTATCGTGCTGTTTCCGTTTGTGTTTCTTTTATGACACATGCCGCCCGTGAGTCTCTCGCCTGTGTATGTCTCTGGGTCTGGGAGTGTCGCCGAAGGCACAAATCATCTGTGAACGTTCAGTCAAGAGGCCACGATTTTGCGGCTCTACAAAGATGTTGCGGATGTGGAGAGGAGATCCGTGTCTGTGTCTCCGCGTCGAGGTCAGGGATTCCAGTCTACGTGGTTCTCTCCTTCGTTCTGTGTGGCGAGTCCTGGGGCCGGAACGGCTGACGGAATGACGGTGGGGGTTCTCTGTCTCTTTTTTCCTGCGAGAAGGGTTGTTTGCACGAGGATAGAGGTGCATGGGGTGGGGGGGGCTTGTGGGCGTATGTTTGCTGAGTGGTTTTGTTTTGCGGTTGAAAATGTGTGTGCTTTCGCCTGTATGCATGCGCCGATAGGCGTATCAGGCAATACGGGCATGAGGTAGCGTGAGGTCGTCTTCGTGTTGTTTTTTCCCGGCCACCGAGGTGTCTCTGTCCCTTTCTGCAAAGGGTTGGAGAGTGAGTGTGAAGGGAAGAGGCCGCTCTGCATTTTTTCTTTGATGTGGCAGGCACTCGGGGCGTGTCTCTTTTGCTTTTGTCGCTTGTTCGGGGCTAGCTGTTGCGCGTGTGTGTCTTGCCTTGTGGAACTGTTGCTGCTTGTCTCTTTCGAATTCGACAAAAATTCGTCAGGCAGATCATCCTGGGGTCTTGGGGCACCATCCATGTTGTGGTTACCATCATCCTTCCGAGCCAGTAGGGGTATAAACATGTGACGTTTGTCTCTTCTGTCTCCTCGCCTTCTCTCTGGACGGAGAGAACGAGGGAGACGCAGAACACGAGGAAGAAGGGCGGAGTGGGTACAGCGGTTCTCTTTGTGCGTTATCAATTCCTGGTTGTCCTTGACTTTTGTTTTTCTTCACAGATCCAAGGTGAATACACAAGACAGAAAACTGGATAATTCGTTAGCTTACGCGCGGAATGTATCTTTAGCTGCTAGTGATTCGGATAGGCGCAGGATGCTGATTTGTGTCATTTTGTGTTTGGAATATAGAGATGAAAGGGGAAGATAAGGAAAACTGTTAAACTGCGTGCATCTGTAAGTCTGTATGTGTATCCCTGCGCACGCGAGAAAAGAGGGGCGAAGGTTCTCATCAGGTACTCTCAGCCATGCTTAGAATGGAGACTGCCATGCGAATATGTCTCGACTTCGCATCAGATGCGAAGAAAGCCTTGCATGCATAGCACATATTGCAAAGTTGACACTCAGGCTTCAGCGTTAGCGCAGCCAGGTATGCCCTCAGCGTTTGCTGTCGCGTTTCAGCGACCGAAAGACTGAGTGAGATCTGGTGCGGTATTTTGGGCCGCAGTTCTGTCACCAGATCAGTGACATGGATGTTGGATAGTAAGTTGTCGCTTCAACTCCCAGCCGGATTCATCTTGCGCTGCTTGCGATGGTATCGCTCTCTATACTCGGCAGAGGTTCCTGTCTCCCTTTTCTTCAGCCTCTTTTCAGCTTCTCTGCCTTGAGTGTATGCGCTTCTCTGGCGTCTCCTGTCCTCTTTCCTCTCGTCTCTTCCTGTCTTCTGTTCGGTCTTCCCTGTTTCACCGCTTGCCCCGGGTCGCTGTGTCCCGTTTCTTTCTCAGTGCCTCTCTTCTGTGTTGCGCCTGCTTCTTTTTCTTGAGAGTTCGGATTTCAGTCGCGTGTGGGGACAGAGACGACGTTTGCGTTCGTCTCCTTTGGAAAAGGCGTGTGTCCTCTTTCGCTTTGCTTGTGCCGGCGCATCTCTCCTCTCTTGTCCTCATCATCAGAGTTGCCCCAGTCTTTGTTAGGTTTCTCGTGCATGTCTACATCGATAGTTTTCTACCACTTGTCGTTACTAGAAAGGAGAGACAGGGATAGTGCGAGGAAAGAATGTTGCGGACAGCCGACATCCTCCGTCAGTCCCTGTTTGCCTGCCTCTTCGCGATCAGGCCTTCCTACCACAGCAAGGCCCAACATTCATTGTCTTCATTCTCTCTACATATTTATACATACACGTTGTATATACGTATGTGTGTATGCATGCATATGCACCTCAGGGTTTTTGAAAATCACCATGATCGTTGTGGGTGAGCTAGTGCGTGGGATGTTTTTCACTGTGTAGATACCCGAGGTCAGAGAAGGCGAGGCGCGGAGATGTGTCATTCTCTCTTCAGCTTGTCACCCCCCCTCATATTTTCTTCTGGTCGCTTGTTAAGGTCCTTTCTCGCACTTCGCCTCTTCTATTTATCCTGTTTGTGAGACCTCTGAGAGACGCAATCAAGATAACTACGCGACACGAGAGAGGGAAATGGAGCAGATGAGAGGGACGCGTTGTGGTGTGTTCTGTCGGTGTGCAAAACAAAGTTTCAGTGTTTTGGCCATTCACCGCGCGAAACAGAACAGGAAGAGGCCCGAATCAGGGGACCCCATTTGTCTCTCCGCATCTCGTAGCTTCTCAGTCAGTCCTGTTCCTGGTCGCTTTCTGTCATACGCAGGTATTTATACTTTTTGATTTGTGCGAAAGGCGCACCATCATGAGGCAGTTTTTGTAGGCAGGTAGGCGGTTTGATGTCCCATGGGGAGAGGGGGGAGAGATGAGAAGCCCAACGATTGTGGAGGAGCCGAGGGGGAGATACAGCGGTAATTCCAGCGATAGTGGATCGTTTAGTTCGCTTATTTCTAGGCCCGAGAGTGACTGACTCGACGCCGGGTTCTTTGGAATTAGTCGCGCTCTTTGTGTGTTGTCAATTTCCCTTTTATCTGTCAGAATGCAATTTTCGCCCGTCTCCTCGAGAAGATGACTTACGGTATACCCGGCTCTTGGCTGCAAGAGCTGCTCTACATGTGTGGTCTGGTGTCTGTGTAGTCGTTGTTTTCCGCCTCCGTGTCCTCCCAGTCATTCTTCTGCCCGTCACGTATGCGTTTCTCCGCTTGAGCCTCAACAACTAGAGGCTGTCCTGATCGCAGCCGACCATTGTTTTCACAAGTTCAAAAAGCATGCGTAGGTCAGCTGACCGGTGTTTTGTGTGCCTTCTTGGCCCGTGTACGTACCTCCCCTTTGCAGACAGACGCTGTAGAGATCTACACGTTTGTAGCTTGTTGCTAGATTTTTAGAGATTTTCCAGGAGCCAAGAGAAGTAGGGCTTTTGACTCTGAAAAAATTCGGTCCTCGACTCAAAATATTGCTTTCGTGGTTAGGCGGCATGGCCGCCAGGGCTGAGATGAGAACACCGTTCCCGTTTCTAGCGTTGGAACGATACGCTCTGTCCAGACCGATTGCTGACTTGGTCTGCTCAGAGTGTAAGTTGAAGTGTCATTTCAACTAGTTTCTGCTTTGTCGAATCTCGACATCGCTGCGCTTTTTCTCCCCTGTTCCCGCACATCGAAGCCACCAGAGGCGTACGCAAGCCTCGTGCGCCGCTCAAGCGGACTACTGATATGTCTGTCTCTCTGAATCCTTGTAGCCCGAAGAAGCCGGAGTCTGTTTTCTCGTTGTTTCTTCAGCCGATTGGCTTGATGCTGCGGCGAAGGGTTCCCTGCACGTCGGTCGACAGTGTGAAATGGGAACTGTGTGGGTTTCTACAGGTGGCCAATGCGTGTATGGAAGACGACCTTGACGCACTTCGTGTGTACAGAGGACAACTGAGAGGCACACTCTTCAGGTTGTGATACTATGCAAGGACAGTTGCGCTGCCTAGGGATCGATGAAGGGGAGAAGAAAGACTCAGTTCGTCTGTTATGCATGCGAATAAGCACGTGCCTTGCCTTCCCTCCCTTTCGCGTTCGCACGCGGATGCACGCCGCTGCGGCTCCTTTAATTCCGAAAAAGCGACGAACAGGAGACGCTCTTTGTTTTGTCTCTTCTTTAGGCCAGACGTTTTGTCTTTTGTCGGACGCCGGGGTTATGGCCCGGGGGACACGAGGATGAGATGACTCGGCTAGACCGGTTTAAACAACAATCGCTTCTGCCCGTCTATTTGGCAGATGCGGATCGCGTTTGCATGCAAACCTTCTCGATAGTGGAGAGGTGGCAGGGGGCTACCTTATCAAACGACCGGGAAAAAACCAAAGTGATGGAGGACGTACGGGTGGCGCCTTCTGAAAATCGAGACCGATAACGAGCGCCCCTCGAGCACATTTCCCTGGCGCGATGTTCAACCACGTAACGCAACGATCGGACAGAACAGCTACACAAGAGACCACGGAACCCTTGAAGGCACTTTTTGTGTCGTTTTACACAACCCGTAGAAAACTGTGGATCCCGTGCAGCGGCTCTGCAGTTGGGCACCGCGAGGGAGACCTTAGGGGTTACTCGAGAGCACGCGCAGACGAGGAGCAGAGCAGCAGCAGTGCGCACTGCTTACTCACGGTTGCTTGCGCCTATCTGCCGAAGATTCACGACGCACTCACTGTTTACGTCAAGCGATGTCGATGGGTAAGAGAAGGGGAACTGGGCCGAGCAAACTTACAATCGGGCGTCGATCATGGTGCCTTCAGTTGTGCCAATGCCAGGTGGGCGGGCACAGAGACCACCTCGACATTTTCAGTCATGTTGTTCGTCCCCTTTGTTTCCTTGCGTATATTGACTGTGTTTCCCTTCAGCCATCGTGTGCTCGTGTGGCAAGGGCGGGGTACAACCAAGATTAAGTGTTTCGGGGATGCACCCGTACATCGCTAGACATTGTAGCTTATGCCTGGGGTCCGTTGTTGAAGCTTTATGATAATTCGAAGTGACTCGCGTTCTTACGCTCAGTAGACACGGATCTATCCTGTTCGAAGTCTTACAAAGACAAGCGACTGTAAACGGCTTCACAGGAAAGTTGACATAACTCGATGTATCAGCTGCTGACGGTCTGGAAGCACACGGTTGATGTGAACAGAAACGGAAAGGGGCAGATCAGAAATCTGTCAGAGCGACGAGAGCAGAGACAGTGTCACAATCGTTGCATGTCCGATACGTGGCCCTCTTGGGTGTCATCTTGAAGGTGACGCGTGCGGACAAGCAACACGAAACAGCCTTTAACAAGGTCGAGGGGTGCCCAGAACAACCGGAGCACGGGTCTGAGAATCTGTAGCACAACCACTTTATTTTCCTCGGTTCGGGAAGGAGCTGCTGCTGCTACTGTACGTACTGGTATTGCAGTTGTCTTGCCACAAAAACCACCCTCACATTTGTAGGAGGCCCACCCTACTACCACACCGAATTGCAGATGAAGAATCGTACCCAGCGACCACATCACCCCCGAACACAGTGGGGCTCCTGACGTCAGGCAAATGAGGACACCGACGCGCACAATACTTACGCTCCTAGCCGACATCCAGACCAGCATGGAACCCGTCACGTGTACACTTTTCAGAACCACTGCTCGCGTCTTGAACATCCAGGGTGGTCTTCAAGGGAATGCGTTCTTTTGTCTCTTCCGGATCGGTCCCGCAGGAAGCGAAGACCGACCATTGCCTCCCAGTCGATAAAAACAGTTCCGTTTTTGTGTGGCGTCCTCAGCCTTCTGCCGGCGCTTGGCTGCCTGCATGAAACCTAAAACAGAGAGAAGTCGAGTGTCCACACATCGGCTATCAGACTGCAGACACCGACACAAGACTTCTTTAATAATGGACGTTTCACAGCATGCTTCGTCGTCACGACCGAGTTCCGTGTGCCGGATAAGAAGAGACAGAGACAGCTGCTGGAGACTCAACGGTGACCGTTTCTGGAGGTATTTAGTTGTTTCGCGTGCTCGCCGTGACCCGGGTGCTGATGGACAGTTCGTGGTTCGCTTTTGTTTAGAATGGAACGTCTCCTGCTCTTTTGCCTGCGTGTCTTGCCACCGTTAAAGGTTCTGGCTCCGTCTCAACGATCTAGACTTGAGAATGCCCGGTAGTGGAAATTCTGCTTTTTACCATGCACGTCCACACTGCCGGTGCGACTTTTTGTTGGAGAGCAGAGACAGCCGCGTCAACCTCCGTTTGTACACGAACACACTTTCCCGCATCCGGGCATATTTGCTCTCTGAAATAGTGGTACACATCTATGATGGTCACTTTGGTGCAGGCAAGTCGGGATGCCCTAAATGGGCCGGCTACGAGGGGAAGTCTCAAATACCTGTTAGATAAAAAGCACTGGGCACGACGGACACGCTCAAATGTATGGTTCCCCGCTTCGCGGTATTCATCGTGCAACAAGCATGATCAATAACGGAAAACGGAAAAAAACGCCCCCGGTGTTTCTCTTTCGTGGAGAAGGCACGCCACCGTTTTCAGGTGGAGCGACAGAGGCGACAGCACGGCATTTTCGGTGCCTTTGACATACTCCACGTATGTGCCTGAACAGGGGGGGGGGGGAGAGGGTTTGCACTCAAACTCTTCTTCGTAATACCCATATATATATATATATATCTAAACAGAGCAACAATGATATATGAGTATACGTGGCCTCCCTTGGTCTTCTTCTTGTCCCTCTTCGACCTGTAGATTTTGTTCCCTCTTTGTCTTCTTTTCTTCTTCGTTTCCGCTCCTACAGGATGGCATTGGCGCAACCACATCAAAAGTGGTCCAATTCGTGGCTCGCATCGTCTTCCTTCCGTTTCCTCCTCTCCTGTTGGCGCCGTGTTGAGCGTCGGCATGTATTTCTGATGCAGGCTGCCGCATGCCCCGCGCCCAGTCGGTCTAGTATTGGTCCGTTTCTCCTCTGTGTTGTTTCCTTTCGCGATGCTTCGTTTAGTCGCCACATGCGTTTTGTGCAAGTTGATGCACTCTGAACGGGTGCTCTGCAACTAGACCACGACGCCCCTCACCATCTGGAGAGCCCCCGGGGTCGAGTTCAACGCCTCGTCTCCCCCAAGCTGCCAACACTGTTCAGATTTAGTCTCGCCTTGCTCGTACTGTACTCCTGTATACGCCTGACTGCTGGCGTAGACAGGGAGACGAGAGGAAGATACCGAGGCAGAGGAAGAAGCGGGAGGGTCAGTGGGAGTTACGAAACCAGTCAAACACAGCGTTGGATGCACGCTGCAGTGCGGAGTATTCATTGCGGAGAACAGGTAACACGCCCCGTGACGCCTCTGCGTCGCCAGAGGAAGACCCCGCCGGCCCGTCTGCAGCTAAGGACCGACCTAATTCCCCTGCCTCATGGCGTGGACCTTGGCTGTCTCTGCCTTCCCCTGTGGTCCTCCCATCCCGTTCTGCTTGTGCGCGTCGCGGCCCATCGGTGTTTCTAAGAATGACAGAGAGAAGGGGACAGATTAAGCCCCCTGTTTGTCCCTCCCTCCCCCCCCCCGTACAGACGATTTCCCACACGCGACTGGAGCGCCGGCACGTTTGCAGATGGTCGGCCCAGATGCAGGTTGCTGATATCCAAGCCCGGTGAGTCGTCGAAGTCGCGGTCACGCAACAGCGAGGGACTCGGTGGACAACGATAGCCAGTGTCGCATTCACCGAGCTTGACGTGCGGCCACGCAGGAAGTGCAGATACGAATCCACCGACTCCCGCAGTCTTCTCGCCTTCCGCTCGGGCAGCAGAAAACAGCGGGTCCCCTCGGATGGTGGCAGGTGTCACATAACTCGGAGACAAGTGCTCGACAACGTGGAAACCGGCTCGACAGATGAACACGCCGCCCACAGAGATGATCGCGACAGACACCAAACTCGACAGGCTCGGCTGGAGGAGAACCATAGAGAGAATGGAGGAAAACAGGTAGCACGCCAAGCCAATGCTGAACAGCCTAAACACATGCAGGAAACAAAAAACACGCAACACAGAAAGACGTCGTGGAAGGGATGGATGGCGAAGTAGTGCTCGAGAACCAAGCCGCCAGCGCCAGACAGAGCTCCACATCTCGAAACAGCACATCAAACTTCGTCTCTAGAATGCAACATGCAGGTGGAAACGAATGAAAAAAACGGTACCGATTCAAGTTGACGAGAAGGTAAACGACGTATGCTCTTGTGCAGTGAAGCTATCATGTTCTCGGGTGTGTCTTTTCTGAAACCCATGCCGTCCCGCTGCGCCGCGCTGTTCTCCCGGAGCATCGCTCGCTCCCCAGTCACCGTTTCTGGCGCGAGATATGGCCCCATGGAGAACTGTGGTATGCAGAATACCCACGCTGCACATTGCGGCAGCTATCGCGGGGGGTTACGAAGAGTACGGCAGACGAGTCGTATATGCCGCGTCCGTTCACACGGTCCAACCGTGTTACCAGTGACGGAAAAACACGCGGGATTTCCGAGCTGCATGCAGCTTACGGATACGCGCCATGTATTTTGTGTAGTGCATGCACGTGAGAGATGGCGGCCTCCCGAGTTCCTTACCTGAATGCCGCTTGAACTGAAGAATCCATAATATCCACAGCCCTTTGCAGAGACTCATCTTTAGGGCCACGCAGAGCCAGACCAGGCCCCCACATGGTACAGAGTGTGCAAATCAAAAGAACCAGAAGCATGAAGCCCACGGCACTAGATGTGAAGAGGACGTAGATGAGCTTGATCCAGGATTCTCCTTTTTGAAGACCTGTACAAGTACCCGCGAAGGCAAACAAGAAGGCCACAATGCTTCATGGTAACCATAGCAGCAACCGATATACTGCTACCTGGGTTTAGGAGGTGAATGTGTATCCACACAGATATGAGGAAAAGAATGGAGACGGGTAGCACAGTGCTCCAGTCGCCGAGAAAAACATAGGACCCGCCCAGGAAGACCTCGGTGCCATGCAGAAGCGACAGATGGAACAGGCAACGCTACACAAGAGACAATGAACCAGCTAAAAAAAAACTGTAGGGATCGAACGGCTCCTGCACGCGCTCCACGAAACATCCAGGAACGTGGCCAGGAGGGAGACATTTCTCACACGAATCACCTATGTCAAAAAATGATGTTTCTCTGAGAAGCCACAGGAGATGGGGAAGGAGGGAAAAGGCAACAAAGGCTACGTGACGAGGGAAAATCGATCTATACAAGAATGGAGAGAGCAGTTTCTGAGACCTGCGGCGCATGCACTGCCCTTGGCACATTGCCTACTCCTGATATCACAGTACAAAGCAGACCGAGATGCACGAAGCGCACAGGACATTTTCAGCAAGAATGCGTCCCCACTCCACAAGTTCAAAAGATACGAGGGGAACTGATCGCTTGCCACCGAAGAGCACACAGGGAAAACAAGAACCAACACCAGGACAACACAAGGAGAGAGGCAAAGGAAATTATCTCTGTGCCTTCTTACTGTCATCCTCTCCACACATATCGATTTATTTGTATCCACATGTATATATAAATATATATGTATATATATATATATATATATGAAGATGTACGCACATGTATGCGCCCATGCGTGTTTTTCGTGTCTCCGGCACGTTCTCTCTCCAGTGTCCTATCTGTCGTTCGGGCGCGTGGCATGCCATGGCCCGCAAGACTTGAGACACGACGACGGCACTGGTGTCATGACCCACCAATTCATCCGGTGGAGAACCCCCTTCTGTTTCAGTAGTGATCCCTGTGGTCTTGTTGTTACCTGTGGATTGCAAGAAGGTCGAAGCGGCAAAGCCCGAGAGAAGAGAAGCGAGGGATGTGGTTTTATTCATGACCATAATTAAGTATTCGACTTCCATATACTGGACTTTCATGCTCCCCATATGAAAGCCAGTCAACACGGAGGCCTTGTTGGCCTGCAACATCTTGCGGCGAGAGAATAACAAGACTCCAATGTTCACTGCTGGATCTGAAGGGGTTTCCGAAAGCAGTTGCGTCTTTTCAAGAAGAGAGGAAGAAGATTAGTGCAACGGGAGGGTAGACGAAATGGAGCAGAGATCGGCAACGAAAAAGGAACACAGAGAAACCGAGGGGAGTGGAGAGGAGTGAAAGAAGAGGGAGAGCGCGGGCGAGGAAGCGCGTCGAGACGCAAAACATACGACCGAAGAGGAAACAAACGTAAATGGCGCGAACGAGAAGAGAATGATAAGGAAAAGAGGGGAGGAAGTAAATAGAGGTGAAAGAAAAAGACGCAGTACAAGCGGTTGCAGACGAGAGACTATAGGGAAGGAAGGCACCATTGACATGTCGCTAGGAGGACTGGGGCTGTGAGTAGTCACGGACCTCCCAGAAATGCTTCGAAAGAAAGAAAAGCTACCAGGCTGATGGAGAACCCAACGAAAAAAACACTTGTGTGCGGACAGAATGACGGGTAGCGTGTGCTGGAACACGAAAAACGCGAAAACATGAAAGGTCGATGACGCGAAGAAAAACGACGGAGAGAGGCAGACAGGAAGCAAGGCAAACTGCAACCTTGCTGGAGATCTGTCTGCGTTTTTCGCTATTGTTTCCAACCTCTTTCACTTCGTTCTGTTCCTCTGTGTTCTCGTCACCTGCGTCGGCCCTGCACTGCCGAACGTCCTCGCTTGCACGGGACCAGAGAAATGAGGACCAATGACGTGGGAAGAAGCAGAATACAGGAAAGTCGAGGAAAAGAAAACATTCATCGTTCCATCCGAAGAAAATGTTTCCCCCCCATGAGTTCTCGATGGTCTGACCGGCGATGAGAGAAAAAGATGACGAGACTCTTGGATCAGCGAGATACCAGTAGCACGGAAACGTTTGCCACACCGTCGTCGGGCAATGAAGGTTTGGCCTTAATGGAGGGTGAACAGTAAAGGATCTCCGCACAGTTAAAAGAGATAGACCACCAGGGTTTGGACGAAAATTTCCCAAGCTGAAGAATTCGACAAGACTCAAAGGGGAAATGTCAGCCTCGTTCTCAAAGGAGAGGTGGCGTCTTTCTGGTGCCCAGACCCGCGAGGAGGAACGTCAACAATGACGACGAAGGAGAATAACGTGCCTGTAATTCTTTTTTCCTTTCTCCCCTTCGACGGATATGCGGTATGCCGCCGTAAAAAAAGACGCTGTCACCTTACCCGTTGTATCCGATTTTTAAAAAGAACAGCTCTAGGAACCACGCGGGTTTATTGTTGAGCAGCGGCAACTAGCCATCAAGAGCACCCCCCACGTCGCGCCCCCGCACCCCCCCCCCCCAACGAAGACACTTTGGGTAACCTTACGACAGGCTTTGAGTCACCCGTCTCAGTGCTACGCAGACATGGGTCTCTTTTCTAAGGCTCATCTGTAAAGATCACTTGTCCAATGTGCTGGCCAGAAAATGATCGGATATATTTCGATAATCGAATGACATCGTGAAAAGAAAGGGTACTTCTTATGTGCTGCTGCACTCCTTGGCGTACACCAGCCCCTCTATTCCGGTGGCTGTAATCCTTACATTCGTGCGATATACGGCTCCAGAAAGGAAAGCTGCCACACCTTTCTGAGCAGGCAGCCAACGAGAATTAACGCGGTCTGCCGCCTACTCAACCACAAATGACAGGGGCATGGTCGAAACCCTGAAGGGACCGGAAGGGCTTACATGTTTGGGAGGGCGAAAACAGATGAGGCAGCCCATCCTGTGCGACCAGCCGAATGCTCAAAACCCCCGAGCGCAACCTAATGCCAGCGGATGACGCGTTGACCTCGCGAAGCCTCGAACGCGCGCTGTGTTCTCGTAGCCGAGGACTGAAGTCGTTTGTGGACCATGCGCCCTTGCTAGTTCACACGGTAGCTTGTAGAGACCCCTCATGCACCATGGAACCTCGCTGTTGGGACGCGGTCGCTCCTTGCACAATTTGACGGAGGCACTGCCACGCGTAGGGACAACAGCGCCATTGCAAGGTTTGGTAAATGGGCCCGCAACTACCGCGAAAGGCCCGCTTGAAGGACATTGAGTTTCAGCGAAGATTGCCCTGCTCTGGAAAGGATCTCCATAACTGAAAGAGCAAATCAGGAAACGAAAGTGACCAAATTAGGTAGAGTCCAGAAACGGAAACACGGATCCTTTAAGGCTTTTTCCATAAGAAGAGCCGTCTGCCCTCTAGTTTCGTCGCGTTCGTTGGGGTTTCTGTACCACCGTCAGGCGTGCACCCGGTTTATTGACCCTCTCATGTTTGTTCTGCACTAACACAACTTGCGAGTGAATACCGCTCCTGCTCATGCCAGAGATACATGCAACAGAGAGGTGGATTCGCACCACAACTCCGTGTTTGTTACGTGTTAGAATGGAACGACGTGCATACCCCTCTGCGTAGAGTCAGGACAGTTTCCTGTCAAGTTTCTTGTTGTTCGAGGCGTTCCGGCAAAGTGGAAGACTGTTCATAACAACTCTCAACCAGATCACGTTCTGGTGCCTTCCGCACTTTCGTGGCCCACTGCGGCAGTTGCTGTCGCTGTTTGCGCGTTCGATCCACTGCGAGCTACACCTGTCGTGGCCTCCGGTATTAGGTTACCCGTCACTTCTCTTGGACTCCTGCTCTGGATGTCTGCTGTGCCTTCATTGTCGGCCCTGGAACCTCGTTCTCTTTCTCTGCCGTTCAACGCGGATGGAACAACCAGTTGACTACCGTGCTGCTTCGACATGCGTGCGTGTGCTGTCCTGCCTTCTTCTGTACTCCTAGGTAAGTTGCTCCTTTTTGCTTCTTTTTCATTTGTTGCTGAACCTTGCAGAGATACAGTGGAGTCCACAGTAGTTCAGGAGGAGCTCCGTTTCCGGATTCCCACACGAGTCCTGCGCCGGTCTGTGACAGCATCATCGTACCGTATCAGGCCTCCCGTGAATATGCCTACCCCTGCCGGCACACACAGAGCTCGTCCCCTCTTCAATAGCTCAGGAAACTATACAACCAGTGGTTCTTGTGTCATTGCAGTGCGTCCTGTCACAGATGGTTACCTCTAAAGGTGACAGTATTTGTGTGGAACCGACACATTTGTCAAACGGATTCTTTTTGCGCGGTGCAGGCAGTGTAGGAAGGTGGTAGTAGAACGTAGGCACGCGTAACAGGAACAGACATTTACTCAGATAAAAGGAAACTAGTGGCTCAGCACGCTAAGAAATCATTTGCTTCCGATTCAGGCGCCGCGAGACACCAGTCAAGGTTGTCTATCAGTCTCGGCTGACTCAATGGAGTCGTGCACCTGGTCTGGACAGAGACTGCAAAAAGCCACAGGTTCCACGACTCGAACGACTGAATGTTGGAACCAGAATGGACCAAACTTCGTTTGGCATAGGTAGGCGTTTAGGAGCTCATGAGCGAGCATTTTTGTCTGTACAGGTAGCGAGTTTCACACGGGGAGACAATCTCAACAGCATTTGCGCGCAGAGTCACGACCGCGTCTCCACTCCTTTGAGGCTGACGGGCTCTTGTATTGCCCACCCCACACAGGCCACTGTTTACTCGGTACCCGTTTACCGCGATATCTACCCATCCAGCAAGTACCTGCTCAGCGCGGATTACAGAAGTGAATTCCTATTCGCGACAGTCAGGAATTCTTCTTTCGTGTACGTGGCAACAGCCAAACACAAACACTGGCGTTATCGCTCGTGTGGTCATTTATTCGAACGGACGTTGTAGCAGGTTGTCACCGGGGCCGACCTAGCTGTTCCCAGCCATGACGCAGTAACGCCGGGATAAGGCTGAGTCTCATACCAGCCGTTTTCCGTCTCTAACTCCACCACTCGGTGTGACGGCGGTTCTCGATGGGCGCCGTCAAGAAAAATCAGACGGCGCTAACACCGTGGGGCAGCGATATATTGGTTCCTCTTCTGAAGATGTTCCTTTTTGAGCTGTGACTGTCGTGACAGAATGACGAGCCCATCGTCTTTTCTCGATACAGGTTGTCTGAGTACGCTGCCTTTGCCATGACAGTGTGCTGTCTTTGTATAGTGGGCGCTGACCGACAGCCGTTTGCGTTCGAAGCCACGGTCCTGTAGACTCGAAAGATAGCGGCTCTTGTTGCGATCGCTGTCTAATAGAAACGAGAATAAAACTAACAAACGTCCAACTAGGAGACGCGAGAGTTGTCCCAAGGGAAGATGCGTTTTAATTTGCCGTTTCGTTGCACTTGATTTAGAGTCATCCGGACCAGGGGACTTCCTCGTAATCCTCCCGCGCGCCCTGCCGCTCTCACAAAATCATGGAACGCTTTGTTCTATTTTTATCAGTGGCATTTATCTATGCCATGGGCGTCAGGGCACCTATGGCATCAGGTGTGTCGGCACACACGACAACGGTACATCTTATCGTCTTTTCACTCCAATATGTCGTTTCTACTTTTTTACAGGGCCTCGACGCGACGGAAGCCGGTCCGAGTCCCGTACGAGGTCCACCAGGGGCTCGCCGGGGTGTTACCCCGCCGAGTTCAGTGTCAGAGGTTTCGAATACCGAGGGGGAACGGGTGCGGAGGCTTGCCGAGGCCAGCCCCAGTGCAGAAGAGATCACGGATCGAATGATTCAGATTGAGAAGCAACTCAAGGACCTTGTTGCGTTTCGATACGCGGAACGATGTAATTTTCGACAATTCGCACGGATGTGGTTTTCAGAAGACGCGTTCTGTACACAACACTTGAAGCGGAAGGACAGAGTAAGCGGCACGACTGGCGAAACGCTTCGAAGACAAGTCGGCGGCGGCCTGTAGGTAGCGTGAAATACATGGTTTAGAGAGGTCAAGTTGGGGGTGCGCCAAGAGAAGACTAAACTAGTTGTTTGCTTCTCCAGCAACGACACAGCGAAGGCCATAGGTCATGCTTCCTGGAAACTCTCATTCGGCTACTTCGTCGAGGGTTGCGCGCACAACCATTCCACATGATACTTATGGGATTAATTCGCTTCCGAGATCATAATGGTACATTGCTATTGTTTCAGCGCCGTTGTCATAGCGCGTGTGGTATCCCATCGTGTCAGGTCCCGTTGGCTCGTGAGGTGCTGAAACAACGCTACAAACAACAACGTGAAGAGAAGGAACGTGATTTGAATGCCTGGGCGGCATGTCTAGATGCCCTCAATTTCCGAATTAAGTTGCTGGACAATGAGAGAAAGGATCTGGAAAACAAGCTTACAGAAGAGCAGTACGTTCGGTTCCTAGTCAAGTTGGCTGGTCGCGGTGAAGGTGACTCCGGTGGAGAAAGCACTCGTGCATTATCGGGCGAGGCAGATGAATCAGCAAGCACGAGCCAATCTTCTGATGTGGCAGGATCTACGCCAGGTGGAAGTGATTCCCTGGAGGCATTGCAGCGGGAAATACCTCTAGCTAGACAGGAAGCAGCACAGGCCTTAAAAAAGCGGCGGTACTGGCGCAACTTCCTGCGGACTCATGAAGCGCAACGTCCACAAGGTCCCACGGCGGAAATGCTTGAAAACGAACGCGTTGATGCCGCCTGTGACTTTGAAAAATGGCAGACCGAACTGGCAGAACTCAAAGCAAGATCCAGCGGGGCGGAGAAGGTATACGCCGCCCTCCGCGCGAGAGTGAGGTCACTTCACCAACGGAGACGGGCTATAGTTAAGAAACAGAAAACTGGATCGCAATCTGGTACGAAAGGAACCGGTACCGGGACGCCTCTGAAAGGCTCCTGGAATGCTCGTAATCGCTTCGCTCGTTTTGACATTGTCGTCGAGGAAAGTGATGCGCAGACGCCGTGGCGTACACGTCCTTCCTGCGCCTTTTGGAGCCAGCGAACGAGTGGTCAGTCTGCTGCAGCGGGCTTGCAGCCAGGTCCGGCCAAGCACCATGTGCTTCTTTCTGCGCGCCCATACATGCAACAACGATACCAGAAACCACGCCGAAAACCACGAAAACCTGCCGTTTCTAGTGAAGCTGAACGCGGCGGGGGAGGCGGTGCGGAACCTGGGCCGAGCACGAGTACGTCTGGTCTTAATGCAGCCTCAGCGTTACAGGAGAACAGATCTGCGGCGCGCTTGATGAGACTGACAAGTCACTGGCGACAATAGCGACTCGACGGCACAACCCCGTGTTATGAACTGCCTGGGCTGATTTTTCTCCTCCTGGCAACTGGTCACGCCGCAGAGAATGCCAGTTCTGTAGGACAAAGTTGCCTTCATTACCTGAGAGACGCAGCTGTGGAAGACGTATGTGGCTTCCGTGTTCGGGTCAGATAGCTGAGTGTTAAGTGGAATCGCCAATCAGAAAACAGTCGTGTTCCGCGTTGCAGCTCGGCGCCCGGGGGACCGCGGTGCCCACGGGCGATGTCTCTATTTGCCACTGGAATGAGCGTCAGTAGCGCTCGCGGGAAACGCCGGTGACTCGCGTACGAATGAATGCCCGTTACTCGTGAGTGTCGCTAGTTTTCTGCGTGTGAACAAAACCTTAACGGGGGCTCCGTGGAATAGCACTCTAGAATATGGGCCGGTACAGAGACGCATCCAACTCACGCGTGGTTTGTAATCATAGCGCGCCGTATTGGCAACATGTCCGTGTTCCTTTGCTTCAGGCGCATCGACAACCCCTTTCCCAGATTCACCGGGCGAAGGAACATCTGGTGTTAGCATGACGGCGCCGACTGCCGGACCTGGCACGAGACATTGCGCGAAGCAGTCTCGTTCAGGTCCTTCCGACCAAGGTCAGCAGTCTTAGTATGGGGGCGAGGTCCGGGCTTACACAGCGGTAACCCGTCAGGAATAGGATCGAGTTCGGGAATAGTGGTGCTAACGGTCGAATCGAGACCGTCGCGATGACACTGTACGTCTGATTCCTGTCGTCGGTCAACGTAGAATTCTGACAGACAGGATTTGAGGCGAGGACCAAGAGTTTTGCGTGGAGTTGCATATTCCGTGTGGAATGTGCAGCCGTGTTTTGTATCGGTCTTGCATCAATCTGTACCTGACGCTCCGACGTTTCTGCATGACATGCTGAAGGCCACTCTACGTGTCCGGTTCAAGAGGATGTTGGCGGAGCTGCTGCGAAGCAGCCAGCCTCTGCTGCTTCTACCGCTTCTGCTGCTTCTGCCGCTTCTGCTGCTTCTGCCGCGGGTCAGTTTGCTGGTGCAGCATTGCAGTGCCACCAGCCAGCCACCTGCCAAGAGAACCCCTCAACTGACGGAAGTAGCTGAGGTTGTTGAATTGATTCGAGCCGGCGAGAGATGGAAGTGTATCTCTCACATCAATGTTGGGGCACTGTCTACTCGGTGATTGGGGTACCCGCCTATAGTCTTGTACACACCGGGGAATACGTGTCTGGCTGCAAAGCGTTTACCCTTTGAGAACTAGGGGATTAGGAGTGCTAGCGCTGTCGGTGGCCAGGAAATGCCACAAATGACTCCAAGCGCAGCGTTACTTCAGGGTCTTGTGTCTTGCGTTTGTGACTCCTTTCGGTGGATGTACTTGCTCAGCCGCTTCACCTTCGTCTGCAGAGAGTCTCACGGCAGCGTTGCCAGGGGGGTCTCCCGGTGAAGCTGCAGGGGCTCCCGCCGCGAAGAGCCGACCGCTGCCTGTAACGACTGAGGGACCTGAATCGGCCGTTCCTGCGGCTGACATTGACAAGGCAGGAACTCCAGAAGAGGCGACTACATTCCCACCCTTGATGCGAGCACATCCTTTCTTGATTCCAGGCGCCCCTGCAGACGCGAGCCCTACCACACTACCGGTGACGCCGCAGCACTCATCGAGTACTTCTCTCCCACGCAGCGATCCAACAGGCGGCGCGACTTCGTCTGGACCCGGTGACAACTTTTCATATTCTGTTTCCCCCAGTTCGCGCCTGCGGATGAAGCGTCCGACACCGCTGCCCTCTCGTGGAGGCCCGTCTGCTGCCAAGCGAGCCGGCATGCCACAACCGCCTCATTCTCAGTCCACTGCACCAGAGCAGCCGGAAAGGGCATCTGTTTCCCATGAAGGTGCTGTTTCGCCATATCATATAGGAGCATTCCAGTCCATGGTGGTTAGTAACTGGGTTCAGCGTTGAATGATAGCTAAGCCGGACTGTACACAGCAGTACGAACGTACGGGAAAGAGAAAGGGTTTCCCGAATCGTATGGACCTATTAGAGTGCTGCTAGATTCCGGTATGCTTCGTTTTGCTTGTGCATGGGACTAGAGACGGAGGGTACAGTGTCTGTTGCATTAAAAGGTTGCTCCGGTGCGTGGTGCTTGCGGGAGATATGATTGAGGGATTAGAAGGGGTCACGAGGGCACAAGTAGTGAAGGTGCTTCGAGCAGCGAACGAAAGAAACTCACCACTAATGCTACACGATGCCGATGTACAGGCACACCGGCGGTCCGTTTGTGCTACAGGTGAAGGTGGCTTAGTACCATTGGCCCAAAAGAGTGATACTGAGACGACGAAGTCTAGTGGAGGTTCTTCCCCCAGTCTCACTGCTCGGCAGACGGGACTGCATAAAACGAAGAAACCAAGACGACGACAGAAACCAGGACAAGAACGTGGAATTCGCATGTCGTCTGGTGGCCGAGCAACCACCACCCGTCAAGGATCTTCGAGGCCTCCGAGCTCCAGCAGCCCTCCGAGTTCCAGCACTTCTCCTTCATCAGGAAGGCATCCTCAGACACGACATGTGAGAAGACCTAGAAGGAGCAAGGAAGAAGGCTCTTCCCCTCACCACCACGCTGGTGCTTGGCGCCTGACGTCGTCACCGTCCAGCCTAACGCCTGCCGGTATCGTTCCTACCGCCTTCCAGACCACGTCCAGTCACGTAGGGCCTTTAAGCGGCGGGAGTGGCGTGCTGTCGCTGGTACCATCGTTCATAGGACATCCCCCAGCAAGTTCTCCGTTTCCGTCTCAGCTGTCCTCCTACCTGCAGGGAAGGGCAATACCCTTCAAACCACAGCGTTCCACAACGTCGTGGGAGAAGGACTCGTAGAGGGGCTGTAAGGCGCTGGCACGCACAACAGAGAATAAAAATTCGAAAAGGGCGTAATAGGCTGCGTGGGTCAACCTTGTGCGCCCCCGTGGCATCAATCACTGGGGGCTCAAGAATGTCTTGCTGACGCACTGTTTGGTGTTTTCCCGTCTCATAGGGCACCGATTATTCATAGATTTCGTTTTCTAGAACAGATCGTCACTTTGATGGGGTAGCGTCCTCGCTCTTTACGGTCAATCTGACGGTGGGTCCTGCTGTATGTTTTACCGGTGGTTTTTTTCGTGGGTCGTAAGGTGTATGGCAGGAGGCAGAATACGGAGTTAGTCAGGGTAGCGGCCCGTATGAAACCCCGTACACGCCCGTGTTGAGAATCATTTTTTCATTGTAATAGTCATTCGAGTCAAGATGGCAAGGACGCTGCTCAAGGGAGTTGCGGGAACCGTGCGCCACTCGGACGGACTCCTGATATGTCCCTCTCTCTGAATCCTTTTTGCCGCCTGAAGAAGCCGGAGTCTGTTTTCTGGTTGTTTCTTGAGCCGATTAGCTTGACGCTGTGGCGAAGGGTTCCCTGCATGTCGGTCGACAGTGTGAAATGGGAACTGTGGGAGTTTCTACCTGGGGCCAATGTGTGTAAGGAAGACGTCTTCAAAGCACAACATGTGCAAGGCAGACGCCTGACACACGCAGTGTCTGTAGGTACGACGCCGTAGACGCACAGCGTGTGAACAGAGGACAACTGAGAGGCACACTCTTCAGGTTGTGATACTATGCAAGGACAGTTGCGCTGCCTAGGGATCGATGAAGGGGAGAAGAAAGACTCAGTTCGTCTGTTATGCATGCGAATAAGCACGTGCCTTGCCTTCCCTCCCTTTCGCGTTCGCACGCGGATGCACGCCGCTGCGGCTCCTTTAATTCCGAAAAAGCGACGAACAGGAGACGCTCTTTGTTTTGTCTCTTCTTTAGGCCAGACGTTTTGTCTTTTGTCGGACGCCGGGGTTATGGCCCGGGGGACACGAGGATGAGATGACTCGGCTAGACCGGTTTAAACAACAATCGCTTCTGCCCGTCTATTTGGCAGATGCGGATCGCGTTTGCATGCAAACCTTCTCGATAGTGGAGAGGTGGCAGGGGGCTACCTTATCAAACGACCGGGAAAAAACCAAAGTGATGGAGGACGTACGGGTGGCGCCTTCTGAAAATCGAGACCGATAACGAGCGCCCCTCGAGCACATTTCCCTGGCGCGATGTTCAACCACGTAACGCAACGATCGGACAGAACAGCTACACAAGAGACCACGGAACCCTTGAAGGCACTTTTTGTGTCGTTTTACACAACCCGTAGAAAACTGTGGATCCCGTGCAGCGGCTCTGCAGTTGGGCACCGCGAGGGAGACCTTAGGGGTTACTCGAGAGCACGCGCAGACGAGGAGCAGAGCAGCAGCAGTGCGCACTGCTTACTCACGGTTGCTTGCGCCTATCTGCCGAAGATTCACGACGCACTCACTGTTTACGTCAAGCGATGTCGATGGGTAAGAGAAGGGGAACTGGGCCGAGCAAACTTACAATCGGGCGTCGATCATGGTGCCTTCAGTTGTGCCAATGCCAGGTGGGCGGGCACAGAGACCACCTCGACATTTTCAGTCATGTTGTTCGTCCCCTTTGTTTCCTTGCGTATATTGACTGTGTTTCCCTTCAGCCATCGTGTGCTCGTGTGGCAAGGGCGGGGTACAACCAAGATTAAGTGTTTCGGGGATGCACCCGTACATCGCTAGACATTGTAGCTTACGCCTGGGGTCCGTAGTTGAAGCTTTATGATAATTCGAAGTGACTCGCGTTCTTACGCTCAGTAGACACGGATCTATCCTGTTCGAAGTCTTACAAAGACAAGCGACTGTAAACGGCTTCACAGGAAAGTTGACATAACTCGATGTATCAGCTGCTGACGGTCTGGAAGCACACGGTTGATGTGAACAGAAACGGAAAGGGGCAGATCAGAAACCTGTTAGAGCGACGAGAGCAAAGACAGTGTCACAATCGTTGCATGTCCGATACGTGGCCCTCTTGGGTGTCATCTTGAAGGTGACGCGTGCGGACAAGCAACACGAAACAGCCTTTAACAAGGTCGAGGGGTGCCCAGAACAACCGGAGCACGGGTCTGAGAATCTGTAGCACAACCACTTTATTTTCCTCGGTTCGGGAAGGAGCTGCTGCTGCTACTGTACGTACTGGTATTGCAGTTGTCTTGCCACAAAAACCACCCTCACATTTGTAGGAGGCCCACCCTACTACCACACCGAATTGCAGATGAAGAATCGTACCCAGCGACCACATCACCCCCGAACACAGTGGGGCTCCTGACGTCAGGCAAATGAGGACACCGACGCGCACAATACTTACGCTCCTAGCCGACATCCAGACCAGCATGGAACCCGTCACGTGTACACTTTTCAGAACCACTGCTCGCGTCTTGAACATCCAGGGTGGTCTTCAAGGGAATGCGTTCTTTTGTCTCTTCCGGATCGGTCCCGCAGGAAGCGAAGACCGACCATTGCCTCCCAGTCGATAAAAACAGTTCCGTTTTTGTGTGGCGTCCTCAGCCTTCTGCCGGCGCTTGGCTGCCTGCATGAAACCTAAAACAGAGAGAAGTCGAGTGTCCACACATCGGCTATCAGACTGCAGACACCGACACAAGACTTCTTTAATAATGGACGTTTCACAGCATGCTTCGTCGTCACGCCCGAGTTCCGTGTGCCGGATAAGAAGAGACAGGGACAGCTGCTGGAGACTCAACGGTGACCGTTTCTGGAGGTATTTAGTTGTTTCGCGTGCTCGCCGTGACCCGGGTGCTGATGGACAGTTCGTGGTTCGCTTTTGTTTAGAATGGAACGTCTCCTGCTCTTTTGCCTGCGTGTCTTGCCACCGTTAAAGGTTCTGGCTCCGTCTCAACGATCTAGACTTGAGAATGCCCGGTAGTGGAAATTCTGCTTTTTACCATGCACGTCCACACTGCCGGTGCGACTTTTTGTTGGAGAGCAGAGACAGCCGCGTCAACCTCCGTTTGTACACGAACACACTTTCCCGCATCCGGGCATATTTGCTCTCTGAAATAGTGGTACACATCTATGATGGTCACTTTGGTGCAGGCAAGTCGGGATGCCCTAAATGGGCCGGCTACGAGGGGAAGTCTCAAATACCTGTTAGATAAAAAGCACTGGGCACGACGGACACGCTCAAATGTATGGTTCCCCGCTTCGCGGTATTCACCGTGCAACAAGCATGATCAATAACGGAAAACGGAAAAAAACGCCCCCGGTGTTTCTCTTTCGTGGAGAAGGCACGCCACCGTTTTCAGGTGGAGCGACAGAGGCGACAGCACGGCATTTTCGGTGCCTTTGACATACTCCACGTATGTGCCTGAACAGGGGGGGGGGAGAGGGTTTGCACTCAAACTCTTCTTCGTAATACCCATATATATATATATATATATATATATATATATATATATATGTCTAAACAGAGCAACAATGATATATGAGTATACGTGGCCTCCCTTGGTCTTCTTCTTGTCCCTCTTCGACCTGTAGATTTTGTTCCCTCTTTGTCTTCTTTTCTTCTTCGTTTCCGCTCCTACAGGATGGCATTGGCGCAACCACATCAAGAGTGGTCCAATTCGTGGCTCGCATCGTCTTCCTTCCGTTTCCTCCTCTCCTGTTGGCGCCGTGTTGAGCGTCGGCATGTATTTCTGATGCAGGCTGCCGCATGCCCCGCGCCCAGTCGGTCTAGTATTGGTCCGTTTCTCCTCTGTGTTGTTTCCTTTCGCGATGCTTCGTTTAGTCGCCACATGCGTTTTGTGCAAGTTGATGCACTCTGAACGGGTGCTCTGCAACTAGACCACGACGCCCCTCACCATCTGGAGAGCCCCCGGGGTCGAGTTCAACGCCTCGTCTCCCCCAAGCTGCCAACACTGTTCGGTTTTTCTCTCTTCCGTTTTGTACTGTTGGTCTGCATATGCCTGGTCGGACACTTTGGGTAACCTTACGACAGGCTTTGAGTCACCCGTCTCAGTGCTACGCAGACATGGGTCTCTTTTCTAAGGCTCATCTATAAAGATCACTTGTCCAATGTGCTGGCCAGAAAATGATCGGATATATTTCGATAATCGAATGACATCGTGAAAAGAAAGGGTACTTCTTATGTGCTGCTGCACTCCTTGACGTACACCAGCCCCTCTATTCCGGTGGCTGTAATCCTTACATTCGTGCGATATACGGCTCCAGAAAGGAAAGCTGCCACACCTTTCTGAGCCGGCAGCCAACGAGAATTAACGCGGTCTGCCGCCTACTCAACCACAAATGACAGGGGCATGGTCGAAACCCTGAAGGGACCGGAAGGGCTTACATGTTTGGGAGGGCGAAAACAGATGAGGCAGCCCACCCTATGCGACCAGCCGAATGCTCAAAACCCCCGAGCGCAACCTAATGCCAGCGGATGACGCGTTGACCTCGCGAAGCCTCGAACGCGCGCTGTGTTCTCGTAGCCGAGGACTGAAGTCGTTTGTGGACCATGCGCCCTTGCTAGTTCACACGGTAGCTTGTAGAGACCCCTCATGCACCATGGAACCTCGCTGTTGGGACGCGGTCGCTCCGTGCACAATTTGACGGAGGCGCTGCCACGCGTAGGGACAACAGCGCCATTGCAAGGTTTGGTAAATGGGCCCGCAACTACCGCGAAAGGCCCGCTTGAAGGACATTGAGTTTCAGCGAAGATTGCCCTGCTCTGGAAAGGATCTCCATAACTGAAAGAGCAAATCAGGAAACGAAAGTGACCAAATTAGGTAGAGTCCAGAAACGGAAACACGGATCCTTTAAGGCTTTTTCCATAAGAAGAGCCGTCTGCCCGCTAGTTTCGTCGCGTTCGTTGGGGTTTCTGTACCACCGTCAGGCGTGCACCCGGTTTATTGACCCTCTCATGTTTGTTCTGCACTAACACAACTTGCGAGTGAATACCGCTCCTGCTCACGCCAGAGATACATGCAACAGAGAGGTGGATTCGCACCACAACTCCGTGTTTGTTACGTGTTAGAATGAAACGACGTGCATACCCCTCTGCGTAGAGTCAGGACAGTTTCCTGTCAAGTTTCTTGTTGTTCGAGGCGTTCCGGCAAAGTGGAAGACTGTTCATAACAACTCTCAACCAGATCACGTTCTGGTGCCTTCCGCACTTTCGTGGCCCACTGCGGCAGTTGCTGTCGCTGTTTGCGCGTTCGATCCACTGCGAGCTACACCTGTCGTGGCCTCCGGTATTAGGTTACCCGTCACTTCTCTTGGACTCCTGCTCTGGATGTCTGCTGTGCCTTCATTGTCGGCCCTGGAACCTCGTTCTCTTTCTCTGCCGTTCAACGCGGATGGAACAACCAGTTGACTACCGTGCTGCTTCGAAATGCGTGCGTGAGCTGTCCTGCCTTCTTCTGTACTTCTAGGTAAGTTGCTCCTTTTTGCTTCTTTTTCATTTGTTGCTGAACCTTGCAGAGATACAGTGGAGTCCACAGTAGTTCAGGAGGAGCTCCGTTTCCGGATTCCCACACGAGTCCTGCGCCGGTCTGTGACAGCATCATCGTACCGTATCAGGCCTCCCGTGAATATGCCTACCCCTGCCGGCACACACAGAGCTCGTCCCCTCTTCAATAGCTCAGGAAACTATACAACCAGTGGTTCTTGTGTCACTGCAGTGCGTCCTGTCACAGATGGTTACCTCTAAAGGTGACAGTATTTGTGTGGAACCGACACATTTGTCAAACGGATTCTTTTTGCGCGGTGCAGGCAGTGTAGGAAGGTGGTAGTAGAACGTAGGCACGCGTAACAGGAACAGACATTTACTCAGATAAAAGGAAACTAGTGGCTCAGCACGCTAAGAAATCATTTGCTTCCGATTCAGGCGCCGCGAGACACCAGTCAAGGTTGTCTATCAGTCTCGGCTGACTCAATGGAGTCGTGCACCTGGTCTGGACAGAGACTGCAAAAAGCCACAGGTTCCACGACTCGAACGACTGAATGTTGGAACCAGAATGGACCAAACTTCGTTTGGCATAGGTAGGCGTTTAGGCGCTCATGAGCGAGCATTTTTGTCTGTACAGGTAGCGAGTTTCACACGGGGAGACAATCTCAACAGCATTTGCGCGCAGAGTCACGACCGCGTCTCCACTCCTTTGAGGCTGACGGGCTCTTGTATTGCCCACCCCACACAGGCCACTGTTTACTCGGTACCCGTTTACCGCGATATCTACCCATCCAGCAAGTACCTGCTCAGCGCGGATTACAGAAGTGAATTCCTATTCGCGACAGTCAGGAATTCTTCTTTCGTGTACGTGGCAACAGCCAAACACAAACACTGGCGTTATCGCTCGTGTGGTCATTTATTCGAACGGACGTTGTAGCAGGTTGTCACCGGGGCCGACCTAGCTGTTCCCAGCCATGACGCAGTAACGCCGGGATAAGGCTGAGTCTCATACCAGCCCTTTTCCGTCTCTAACTCCACCACTCGGTGTGACGGCGGTTCTCGATGGGCGCCGTCAAGAAAAATCACACGGCGCCAACACCGTGGGGCAGCGATATATTGGTTCCTCTTCTGAAGATGTTCCTTTTTGAGCTGTGACTGTCGTGACAGAATGACGAGCCCATCGTCTTTTCTCGATACAGGTTGTCTGAGTACGCTGCCTTTGCCATGACAGTGTGCTGTCTTTGTATAGTGGGCGCTGACCGACAGCCGTTTGCGTTCGAAGCCACGGTCCTGTAGACTCGAAAGATAGCGGCTCTTGTTGCGATCGCTGTCTAATAGAAACGAGAATAAAACTAACAAACGTCCAACTAGGAGACGCGAGAGTTGTCCCAAGGGAAGATGCGTATCAATTTGCCGTTTCGTTGCACTTGATTTAGAGTCATCCGGACCAGGGGACTTCCTCGTAATCCTCCCGCGCGCCCTGCCGCTCTCACAAAATCATGGAACGCTTTGTTCTATTTTTATCAGTGGCATTTATCTATGCCATGGGCGTCAGGGCACCTATGGCATCAGGTGTGTCGGCACACACGACAACGGTACATCTTATCGTCTTTTCACTCCAATATGTCGTTTCTACTTTTTTACAGGGCCTCGACGCGACGGAAGCCGGTCCGAGTCCCGTACGAGGTCCACCAGGGGCTCGCCGGGGTGTTACCCCGCCGAGTTCAGTGTCAGAGGTTCCGAATACCGAAGGGGAACGGGTGCGGAGGCTTGCCGAAGCCAGCCCCTCTGCAGAAGCGATTATGCAGAGATTAAACGGCATTGAGAATCAACTCAAGGACCTTGTTGCGTTTCGGTTCTCAGAACGAGCTATTTTTCGAAATTGCGCACGGATGTGGGTTTCGCTGGAAGGCTTTCGCACCGAATACACGAAACACTGCAAGGGAGTAAGTGGTAGGACTGACGAAGCGATTCGTAGGCAGGGTAGCAGCGGCCTGCATGTGGCGTGAAGGCCATGGCTTACGGTCTTCAAGTCGGGGGTGCGGCAAGCGAAGTTTACACAAGTTGTTTTGATTCTCCAGCATAGCGAGACAGCGAACGCCGTAAGTAGTGTTCCTGGAAAATCTCATTCAGCTACTTCGTCCAAGAATTGATCACAAGACCGTTCCACGTGAGATTTAGTGGATTAATTCACTTTATACGTGATAATGATACATCAGCACCGATGGCATAGCGCGTTTGGTATCCCATGCTCTCAGAAACGGTCATTCAGTGATGCGGAGCTGCAGCAACGCTACGAAAAACACCATGAACAGAAGGAACATGATTTGAATACCTGGGTGGCATGTCTAGACGCCCTCAATTCCAAAATTGAGTTGCTGGACAAAGAGAGAAAGGATTTGAGAGGAAAACTTACAGAAAAGCAGTACCGTCTGTTTTTAAGCAAATATACTGGACGCGGTGAAGGTTACACCCCGGGAGAAAGCACTCGTGCCACATCGGGCGAGGCAGGGGAAAGTGCGAGCACGAGCCAATCATCTGCTGCGGCTGGACCTACGCCAGGTGGCAGTGGTTCCCTGAAGGCATTGCAGCGGAAAATGGCTCGACTAAGGCGAGAAGTAGCACTGGCTTTGAAACGGGACTCTTGTCTTCGGAAGATGGTGCGGTCTCATGAAGAGAAACGCTCACAAGATTCCTCGGGGGAAATGTCTGAACGGGAACGAGTTCGTGCTGCCCGTGTCTCGGAAAAATGGGAGGCTCGACTGGCACAACTCAAAGCTAAATCCGCCGAGGCGACCGCGATATACGCCTCCCTCCGTGAAAGAATGAGATCACTTAAGCAACAGAAAGCGGAAATGCTTAAGGATCCTCACACCGCTAAGCGACCGCACCGAAGACGGACAGGTGACGGCGAGACTCTGAGAGGCTCTGAGAATGCTCGAAATCGCTTCCAGCGATATGGTATTATCGTCGAGGACAATGATGCGCAGAAATCGTGGCGTACACGTCCTTCCTGCGCCAATTTGAGCCAACGCACGAGTGGTAAGTCTGCTGCAGGGGGCTTGCTGCCTGGTCCGACCACGCGCCATGTGCAACTTACTGGGAGACCATACGCAGCCCATCCACCTCAGAAGCCATACCGAAAACAACGTTGCGTTTCTCTCTGAAGCAGAACGCGGCGGGGGAGACGGAGCGGAACCCGGGCCGAGCACGAGTACGTCTGGTCTTTAAGCAGCATCAGCGTTACAGAAGAACAGATCTGCGGCGCGCTTGATGAGACTGACAAATCACTGGCGACAATAGCGACTCGACAGCACAACCCCATGTTATGAACTGCCTGGGCTGATTTTTCTCCTCCTGGCAACTGGTCACGCAGCAGAGAATGCCAGTTCTGTAGGACAAAGTTGCCTTCATTACCTGAGAGACGCAGCTGTGGAAGACGTATGTGGCTTCCGTGTTCGGGTCAGATAGCTGAGTGTTAAGTGGAATCGCCAATCAGAAAACAGTCGTGTTCCGCGTTGCAGCTCGGCGCCCGGGGGACCGCGGTGCCCACGGGCGATGTCTCTATTTGCCACTGGAATGAGCGTCAGTAGCGCTCGCGGGGAACGCCGGTGACTCGCGTACGAATGAATGCCCGTTACTCGTGAGTGTCGCTAGTTTTCTGCGTGTGAACAAAACCTTAACCGGGGCTCCGTGGAATAGCACTCTAGAATATGGGCCGGTACAGAGACGCATCCAACTCACGCGTGGTTTGTAATCATAGCGCGCCGTATTGGCAACATGTCCGTGTTCCTTTGCTTCAGGCGCATCGACAACCCCTTTCCCAGATTCACCGGGCGAAGGAACATCTGGTGTTAGCATGACGGCGCCGACTGCCGGACCTGGCACGAGACATTGCGCGAAGCAGTCTCGTTCAGGTCCTTCCGACCAAGGTCAGCAGTCTTAGTATGGGGGCGAGGTCCGGGCTTACACAGCGGTAACCCGTCAGGAATAGGATCGAGTTCGGGAATAGTGGTGCTAACGGTCGAATCGAGACCGTCGCGATGACACTGTACGTCTGATTCCTGTCGTCGGTCAACGTAGAATTCTGACAGACAGGATTTGAGGCGAGGACCAAGAGTTTTGCGTGGAGTTGCATATTCCGTGTGGAATGTGCAGCCGTGTTTTGTATCGGTCTTGCATCAATCTGTACCTGACGCTCCGACGTTTCTGCATGACATGCTGAAGGCCACTGTACGTGTCCGGTTCAAGAGGATGTTGGCGGAGCTGCTGCGAAGCAGCCAGCATCTGCTGCTTCTACCGCTTCTGCTGCTTCTGCCGCTTCTGCTGCTTCTGCCGCGGGTCG